>NW_011888897.1:560099-590342 GCF_000151845.1 Pteropus vampyrus | reverse complement strand
CATTTAGGTTGCTTCCATCTCTTGGCTATTGTAAATTGTGCTGCCATGAGTATTGGGGTGCATGGATCTTTATGAATTATTGTTTTGGTTTTCTTCGGATAAATATCCAGAAGTGCACTTGCTGGGTCAAAAGCTATATCTATTTTTAATTTTTTGAGAAACGTGCAAACTCTTTTCCTTAGTGGCTGTACCAATTTGCAATCCCACTAACAATGTATGAGGGTTCCCTTTTCTCCGCATCCTCTCCAACACTTGTTTTATGATTTATTTATGATAGCCATTCTGACAGGTATGAGGTGATATCTCATTGTGGTTTTAATTTGCATTTCTCTGATGATTAGTGACATTGAGCATCTTTTCATATGTCTATTAGCCATCTGTATTTTCTCTTTGGAGAAGTATCTGTTCAGGTCCTCTGCTCATTTTTGAATTGGATTGTTTGTTTTTTGCTGTTGAGTTGTATAAGTTCTTTATATATTTTGGATATTAACCCCTTATCAGATGTATCATTAGCAAATATCTTCTCCCAAACAGTCAGTTGTCTTTTTGTTTTGTTGATTGTTTACTTTACTGTACAAAAACTTTTTAGTTTGATGTAGTCCCGTTTGTTTATTTTTTCTTTTGTTTCCTTTGCCCAAGGAGATACAACTGAAAAGAAATTCCTGTTAGTAATATCAGAGAGTTTACTGCCTATGTTTTATTCTAGAAGTTTCATGGTCTGGGGTCTTACATTTTTTAAGTCTTTAATCCATTTTGAGTCTATTTTTGTATACGGTGTAAGAAGGTGGTCCAGCTTCTTTTCTTTTTTTGCATATATCTGTCCGATTTTCCCAACACCATTTATTGAAGAGACTGTCTTTACACCATTGTATATTCTTACCTCCTTTGTCATATATTAAGTGAGCATATAGTCATAGATTTATTTCTGGGCTCTCTATTCTGTTCCATTGATCAATGTATCTGTTTTTATGCCAATACCATGCTGTTTTGATTATCGTAGCCTTGTAGTGTAGTTTAATATCAGGTAGTGTGATACCTCTAACTTTGTTCTTCTTTCTCAAGATTCCCATAGCTATTTGGGTTTTTTTTATGTCTCCATATAAATTTTAGAAATATTTGTTCTAGCTCTCAAAAATGCCATTGGTGTTTTGATAGAGATTGCATTGAATCTATAGATTGTTTTGAGTAGTATGATCATTTTAATGATGCTGATTCCTCCTAACCATGATTATGGTATGTGCTTCCATTTATTTGTATCTTCTTCAGTATCTTTTTCTAATGACATAATTTTCTGAAAACAGGTCTTTTACCTTCTTGGTTAATTTGATTCTCAGGTATTTTATAGTTTTCCATTCAATTGTAAATGGGATTGTTTTCTTAATTTCTCTTTCTGAAAGTTCATTATTGTTGTATAAAAATGGCACCGACTTCTGAATATTTATTTTATAACCTGCTACTTTACTGAATTCATTGATCAGTTCTCACAGATTTTTGGTAGAATCTTTAGAGTTCTCTATATATGGTATCATGCCATCATCAAATAATGAGAGTTTTACTTCTTCCTTTCCATGGATGCCTTTTATTTCTCTTTCTCATCTTATTGCTGTGGCTAAGACTTCCAATGCAATGTTGAAGAGGAGTAGTAAAAGTGGGCATCCTTGTTTTGTTCCTGATCTTAAGGAAAATACTTTTAGCCTTTCCTCATTGAATATGATGTTAGCTGTAGGTTTGTCATATATGGACTTTATTACGTTGAGGTATGTTCCCTTTATTCCCACTTTGCTGTGAGTTTTTATCATAAATTGCCAGAGCCTGCCGGCTGAGATGAACGGTACCTGAGAGGGGGAGTGAGGATTAAAGAAAAGACAGAGACAAGAGATAGAGTCGGGAGGGCGTACAGTGAATACTGCAGCCCCGAGTTTATTTACAACACACTACTTATAGCATTGCAATGAGAAAACAGCAGTCACAACCCAAGGTCAGCCAAATTACTTATCCTGCAAAACAATGAATTTCTCACAACTCAGAACTCTCTGCTCTGCTATCAAGTTCCCTTCTTTGAAAATACTGAGTGCTTCAAATAGTTTAGTGCCACTTATCTCAGAGCTCGCCAAGTTCGCTCGGCTCCCAACAATAAATGGATGCTGGATTTTGTCGAACGGTTTTTCTGCATCTATTGATACTATCATATGGTTTTTATCTTTTGATTTGTTAATGTGGTGTATCATGTTAATTAATTTGCGGATATTGAACCAACCTTGCATCTGAGAAAGAAATACAACTTGATCATGTTGTATGATATTTTTAATGTATTGCTACATTGAGTTTGCTAATATTTTGTTGAGGATTTTTGCATCAATGTTCATAAGAGATATTGGCCTATAGTTTTCTTTTTTTTGTAATGTCTTTGTCTGGTTTCAGAATCAAGGTAATGGTGGCCTCATAAAAGGAGTTAGGAAGCCTTCTTTCCTCTTGAATTTTTTGGAATATTTTGAGAAAAATAGGTGATAATTCTTCTTTGAATGTTTGGTAAAATTCACCTATGAAGCCATTTGGTCTAGGACTTTTGTTTTTTGGGGAGGTTTTTGATTATTGATTCTATTTCATTGGTGGTAATCTGTCAGTTCAGATTTTCTGTTTCTTCTTGACTCAGTCTTGGAAGATTATATGTTTCTAGGAATGAGTCCATTTCTTCCAGATTGTCCAATTTGTTGGCATACAATTGCTTGTATGATCAGTTGTATTTCTATAGAGTCCATGGTTATTTCTCCTCTTTCATTTCTGAATTTATTTATTTGAGTCCTCTCTCTTTTTTCCTTGATGAATCTGGCTAAGGGTCTGTCAATTTTGTTTATCCTTTCAAAGAACTAGCTCTTGGTTTCATTAATCTTTTGTATTGTTTTTCTAGACTCTATTTCATTTATTTCCACTCTGATCTTTATTATTTTCTTTCTTCTATTCACTTTGGTCTTTGTTGCTGTTCTTTTTCTAGTTCTTTTAATTGTAAGGTTAGATTGTTTATTTGAGCTTTTTCTTGTTTCTTGAGGTAGGCCTGTATTGCTACGAATTTCCCTCTTAGGGTGCTTGCGTTGTGTCCCATAAACTTTGAGTCGTTGTATTTTCATTTTCATTTGTCTAGGTATCTTTTGATTTCTTCTTTGATGTCATTAATAACCCATTCATTGTTTAGTGGCATGTTATTTAGCCTCCATGTGTTTGTGTATTTTCCAGTTTTTTTCTTCTAGTTGATATCTAGTTTCATACCTTTGTGAACAGAGAAGATGGTTGATATGATTTCAATCTTCTTAAATTTATTAAGACATGATTTGTGTCCTAACATGTGGTCTATCCTTGAAAATATTCCATGTGCACTTGAGAAGAATGTATATTTTGCTGCTTTGGAGTAAAATGCTCTGAAAATATTTATTAAATCCATATGGTCTAGTGTGTCTTTTAGGCCCATTGTTTCCTTGTTGATTATTTGCCTGGAGGATCTGTCCATTTGTGTCAATGGGGTGTTGAAGTCTCCTACTCTGAGTGTTTTTCTGTTGATCTCTCTTTTTGTGTCAGTCAATAATAGCTTTATAAATGTCAGTGCTCTTATGTTAGGTGCATATATGTTTACTAGGGTTATGTCCTCTTAATTTATCAATCCTTTTATCATTATGTAATGCCCTTTTTGTCTCTTATTATAGCCTTTGTTTTAAAGTCTATTTTATCTGATATTAGTATCGCTACCTGGCTTTTTTTCATTTCCTTTTGTGTGAAATAGCTTTTTAGTCTGTGAGTGTCTTTTGATTTGAAGTGGGTCTCTTATAGACAGCATATGCATGGGCCTTGTTTTCTTATCCATTCAGTTACCCTATGTCTTTTGAATGGAGCATTTAATCTGTTTATGTTTAAAGTGATTACTGATAGGTACATTGTTACTGCCAATTTAGTATTCATATTTGTTATTTCTATTTTATTTTTTACCCCTTCTCTTTTTACAGAAGCTCCTTTAACATTTCTTATAATTCTGGCTTGTTGGTGATGAATTCCTTAAGCTTTTGTCTGGGAAGTTCTTTATCTCACCTTCCATTTTAATCGAAAGCCTTCCTGGATAGAGTATTCGTGGTTGTAGATCCTTGTTTTTCGTAACTTTGAATATTTCTTGCCATTCTTTTCTGGCCTGCAAAGTTTCCATTGAAAAGTCGGCAGACATTCTTATGGAGGTACCCTTTTAAAGTAACTAGCTTTCTTGCTTTTAAGATTCTCTCTTTGTCTTTGACCTTTGGCATTTTAATTATGATGTGTCTTGGTGTAGGTCTGTTTAAATTCTTCTTGTTCGGGACTCTTTGTGCTTCCTGAACTTGTATGTCTAATTTCTTTGCCAGGTTAGGGAAGTTTTCTGTGATTATTTCTTCAAATAGATTCTCAATCCCTTGCTCTCTCTCTCTTCCTCTTCAAGAACTCCTATGATCCAGATATTTTTACGCTTCATGTTGTCTCAGAGGTCTCTTAAACTATCCTAATTTTTTAAAATTCTTTTTTCTTTTTGTTGTTCTGATTGGGTGTATTCTGCTACCTTGTCTCTCAATATGCTGATCCAATCTTCTGTTTCGTCCAATTACTGTTGAATCCTTCTAGTGTATTCTTCATTTCAGTTATTGTATTCCTCATTTCTGTCTTTTTTTTTTTTTATGGTTTCTATGTTCTTTTTTATGCTGTTGAGGTTCTCCTTGTGCTCATCCATTCTCCCCATAAGGTCGATGAGCATCCTTATAACCATTATTTTGAATTCTGTCTCTGGTAGGTTGCTTGCCTCCATTTCATTTAGCATATTTTCTGGAGCTTTCTCCTATTGTTTCATTCGTGGCATATATCTTCGTTTTCTCATTTTATTAGCCTCTCTGTGTTCATTTCTATGTGTCAGGAATATTTGTTTCGTCTCTTAGCCTTGGCCAGATGGTCTAATGTGGAAGGTTTCCTGTGTGGCCCAGTGGCTCATTTTCCTGATCCCTTATGCTAGGGACTCTGGAAGTGATCTTTGTGTGGGTTGTGTGTGATCTTCTGTTGTTGCCAAGCCTTTATAGTTGTTAGTAGATCAGTGGATAAGATTAATGCTCAGGCTGACTATGGGAATTGGCTGCACCCACAGGGTAAGAGTTGCTGTGTGGAGGCTGACCCCACACAGTGGGATTTGCCTAGCAGGTATGTGTACTTGTTGCAACCACCCTTTGTGTGTATCACTAATGGGACTAGTTAGGAGTTGCTCCATTGTGGTCTGGTGCCAGCTTCTAGATGCGTTGGTTTTGTGCCCCTTGGGAGGGGCTCCCCCATAGGCTAAGGTCAGCTGATGTTTTTGATTGCTCAGGGCTACCCAGTGAGAACTACAAAGTGATCCACAGATGCTTGTTGCCTATGCTGGATCTATAGATAAATGGAAGAGACAACGCTATAGGCAGCTGTCAGTTATCCCCTGGCCCTGACCTATGGGAGTTTAGCAGAGGGACCAGTGTGTCTCAAGGCCTGACACCGCCTGTCAGTTGCCTGTAAGTCTCTTAAACTGGATGAGCCTCTGGGTGGTGCAGGGACCCTGGGAGTCTCCAGGTCTAGTGAGTAAATTTCCCCCTGCCACTGTGGTGTCAGTATATGTGTCTCTGTGGCTCCCTGTACAAATTTCCACTCATAGCAGGGTCAGCTGCTGCCCACCCTGGTCCTAAATGTGCTACCCCAGGGCAGAGTGGTTGCCTATCAATGCGCAGTGGACACTTTGTGTATTAGATGGGGCAGGAGCTCAGGGAGTCAAGGACTGTCAGGCCAATATAGACCCCTGCAATCCCTTCAAGATATATTGCAGCTCATATAGGCAGCAGTGGTCTGTCCAAAACTGTTTTCCTCAAAATGCTCTCACTGTGTTGCAGAAAAATCAGACTAGCGAGAAACCAAGCATCACTCGAAGAGTTGGATAACTCAGGTTTATTATGCCAGGGATCCCAGAAGAGCTAATGCTCTCAAGATCTGGACCCTGAGCTCAGGGGTAACCTTACTTTTATAGAGCTTATCTGTGCAGTTACAGTTGGCATGGACTGATTGGCTAATTTGTCCTCAGGCGGTTACAGAGCGGGAGTAGCTATGGGCTATAGGCAGTTACAAAGAATTTTGGCAATGCATCTGTTATCTAGTTAGAACAAGCAAAGGGGATACATCTGTTATCTAAAGAGAACAAGCAAAAGGGAGGGTGAGACTTCAGTTGATCTTGAGGTCACCCTGCCCTTTGGCTTATGTGGCAAGCATGTCTACAGAAGCAGAAGAAAAAGCTGATTACAAGGTTAGCCATTTGAGTGAAAATTCCTCTTCAACTACTCTAGCCAAGATCTGTTGCCTGCGCTGACTGCACAATCCCAGAGCCAAGCAGGGCACAAGAGGCTGCTTGTTAATGGGCCGCAGGCACTTTGTGGCTGGGTGAAGCAGGGTCTCAGGGAGACAAGGTCCGTCTGGCCAATACAGCCTCAGTTTTGCTGCAACACAGATCACAATGAGACCAGCTGTCATCCAGGGTGATCCCACAGACCCCAGTATTCCACGGACACAATATTGCAACTCTTGCAGCCAGCAAAGTTCTCCTTGCTGTTGATTTCTGTGCAGTGCCCACCCTGTGCCAGCCAAGGTTTGTTGCCTGTGTGGATTGGGAAATTAGGGGAAGGCAAGAGCTGGGCTGTGTCAGTTCAATGACAATGGGATGCCTGGGATAATTTGTGGATAGGGTGAGGCAGGGTCTCAGAGAGATATTGGCAGTCAGATCTGTACAGCCTCAGTCTTGCTGCAACTTTGGTAACTGTTTGTGAGTTCCCGCAGAAGTCCCAGATCACAGCAAGATTGGCTACTCTCTGGGATTGGCCCACAGGTCCCTGATATCCACCTAATTTCATGTTGGCAGCAGTGATCTGCCTGACCCTACCTCAGAAATGTGGCTCACAGTGCTGGTAGCCCACCGAGAATGGAAATGTGGCTCACAGTACTGATCGCAGCTGGGATTGAAAACGCAGCTCACAGAGCTGGCCACCCGCTGGAAATGCTTGGGCCCTGAATCTGAGCAGGGCTTGACAGCTATCCAGCAACAATTTTCCTGGGCAATCTGCAGGTTGGGTGGGGTGGGCTGATCCCCTCTGACCAGCACTTCCTAATGGTTCTGTGGGAGGGATCTGCACAGTAAAGCTGGCGTTATCTGTAGATTGCCCGGTAAGGGGCTGGACTAAGGCACAATGGTGGCTGCCTTTCCAGCACTCATTCTGTTGTCAGGTAATGCAGACTTTCTTAGAATGAATCCCGTGCGAGCCTCTGACCCCCGCCAGTGTCCCAGGTGAATGTCCATAGGTCAGAAAGCTTGAGCGCAGGTCCTTCAAAGGTACAGTCTCCTTCTGTCTCACCCAGATGGCTGGAATCCCCTCAGGTTTCTACGGAGTTATTAGAATCTTCTCTTCCATGGGCTGGGACCCTGGGCGGGGTCCTCCTACCCTTCAGGAGAGCCTCTGTAGACTCTTTCTCCCTCCCAGTGATCCTCCGCCACCTGTGGGTGCGGGTCCAGCCCTATTATTGACTTTGCCTCTCCTACCAGCTTCAATGTGGCTCCTTTATATTATCAGACGTAGGTGTTATGATCAGCTGGACTTCAGGTGATTCTCCATGTTGATTATTTTATAATTTGGTTGTAATTTCAACGTGGACCTGGGAGGAAATAAACCCTGCTTTTACTTGCCCTCAGTTTATCTTTTAACAGTGACAATAACCAAAATGCAAAGTGTAAACCTTGATTAGATCCTGAATTGAATAGGTAAGGGATTCTAAAAATATTTTAGAAAAATTTGAATATAAAATAAATCTTCGAATATATATTTTTAATTTTTAGATTTATTTATGTGTGCAACTTGCTTTCAAAGCATTCAGGAAAAAAACAATTGAAAGCAAGAAAGAGAGGTAAAGTATATGTGAACAATTTGTACTAATTATTAGAAGAAAATAACTTTAGCTGAGGAAAATATTAGTGTTTATTAAACTATTCTTGAACCTTTGATAAATGTGAAACTTTCCCCCTAAAAACTGCATTTTTACCATTGTAGTTGTACATTATAGTCACAAGGGGGCACTAGACTCACTTTTGAATTTATACAATACCACTCCTGCTGTAAAAGGAGCATCCAGAAGAAAAGATTTTTCTTAACATAATATTCTTAAATGTTGGCTTTAGGAGGAGAAATGTGTAAAAATCTCAGAAAGCAAAAAAACACTTAGAAAATTAACACTGCTGATGAGTAGTTAATATTCCAATAAGCATACTGGAAAGTGGAAGAAATATTGAAACAGCAAGAAGTAACAAGGACTGATCATTTGGGAGAAATCTAGATTCTAGTCTTGGCTCTATCATTTTAATTCTGTGACCTTGCCCAGTCACCTATGAGTAGTGCTCACATGTAAAATGAGGACATTGGACTCAGGAATCTTTGGCTCTCTTTCCTGTTGTGAAAAGAGTTGGTTATCCTCGGGTTCACCTTGAATACGGTAACTCTTTAACGACATCCTTAGTCTTCAGAGGCAAGGACACTAGAAGAAAATGACGGATAAATGTAATTGACATCCTGTTTCTGTGATAGGTTCCTATGGAGAAGGAAAACATAATTTTTCTTAAAATATGTATACATATACAATTAATAGATGCCATAAAATATCTACGTAAATATAATGTGTCCACTATATCTGTCTGCAGCACATGGGTAGGTGTTTCTAAAAAAAAAAACATATGTATATACATACACATACACGTGTATATATATGTGTGTATGTATATGTACCGGGTTTCTGTAATTCTCACTGTAGAGACAGTTAATGAGAGCTAATTACTTCTCTCCTTGCTCCTATGCATTGCAATCTCTTATGTTAGCAAGGATGGGAGAATAAAGCAACAGAACAACAAGGGATGAAGAGGCAGCGAGCAATCATACATACAATAAAAGATCTGGAAAGATTTGCATGATAAATTTCTTTGACGAGGAAAGGAAATAAAGCTGGTTTTGAATAAATTATCCTGCCAACTTCATCTTTCTCACACTGAAGGCCATTCATTTTGTGCATGATCCTCTCAAACTTTCTGATGTGCCATCCCAGGAGTCTGGTTTCCTTTTACTGTCTTCTGGCTGATTCAAAAGCATCCAGATCTTCCGTCTTTTATCATATTCACTGTTATAAAAATTTGCAACTCCTTTTTCTCCTCAAAACTAGACTTCATTCCCTAGGTAAAACATATTTTCAAATTAATAGACACATTTTATTGATTGAAAGTCTCCTTTCTTTCTCTATTCTTTTAATTTTTGTGGGTGAAATCATATACATAATTGTTAAATTCTTCCATTGGAAACTATCTTTGTGGCCATCTGGTACCAACACCTCAATTAATAGAAGAAATTTCTCTATATACACTGTAGAGCAAGGTACACCTAGAAATAATTTTAAAGGGTTATATGTAAATTGAGTAAAAAAATTAGCACCAGTTCTGGTTCTCTGAACCTCTTTGTGCCCTTTGTAATGTGACTTTGTGCCTCCTTTCATCAAGATAAGAAGTCTATTCCCCCACTCCTTGATTCTGGGCTGGCCTTGTGACTCTATTTGTCCAACAGAATATGGGGTAAGTGACAGTATTCAATCAGAAACTTAGGCCCCTTTACTTCTTGGAATTCTGCCTAGCCAGTATGCGAACAACCTGGGATAATCTGACGGAGAATAAGAAACACATGGATCTGTCAGTCATGTGGACAATGAGCCAATTGCCCCTCAGGTCACTGAGGTCATCTTGCACCAGCCAGCCCTCAGCTGATCAATTGACTGCCCACAGATTCATGAGAGAGCTCAGACAAATTCACCTGAAGTAGAACCGGATCAGTAAACACTGCCAGTTAACCAGTAGTCTCATGAGCAAAATTAAATCATTGCTTAGTTTTGGGGTGATTTTTCATGTAGCAAAACTTAACTGACTCAGCAAGTACAGTTATACTTATTGTTTCTATTATAATTTTATTTTATATAATTTGATTAATTAAATCTGAAATGTGTTTGAATAAGTTGCTGCTGATTCATTTGCTTTGATTTGATTGGTTAGATATTTTGGAGGTTATTCTGGTTTGTTTTAACAATTATCTCTCCGGGTTCTTTTGTCTGGCTGATAACTGCAATGGATACTCATTTAGGATGGAATAGTGATAAGCCAGACACAGCACTATTGCTAAGCTGATGCTAAGTAGTGTAAAAAGTTTTAAAGAAATTTTTAAAGAAATGCTAAAGATCTGTATTTGTCTTAGCATGACAACAAAATTGAGAAAAAAAATTATAATATATTTAATATAAAATATGTGACCAGAATTGAAAGTACAATAAGATTTCATAGAAAACAGCATTTGCTGCAATCTGAAATAATCATGGGTAGCGCCATAGAGGTAGACTTAATTAGAGCCTTAAAAAATATTCAAAGTTTTCAACAAGTAAAGAAGAAAATAATTGGGTATTCAAACAGAAAAATGGCATTTTCATCCTATATACCATCTCCCAAAACATTGTTCTTCAGCTACCTACAATTTCCTACAGAGTTTAAACTCTGATATGGAATATTTATACTTCCTTTTCCATCATCATTTATTTATTATTCACTGAGTGCCCACCATGTGCCACACATTTTTCTAGATTCTTAGGATACATCAATGAAAAGAGAGGCAAAGGTAATTGTGATTGAGGTGCTTGCAAAAATCACTTTACTTATAAATTAATTACTAATTTAAATTATCCTATATTCACTTTAGCACCAAACAATAAATTGAAATAAATTAGTAATAATTGGATATTGCTTTCCATGTTTTCACTCCAAAAATCATTACTAATGAATAAAAAATATTTGAACAAAAACTTGGAGAAGAAAACGAGGTATCTGGAATGCAATTTCAGTCAGAATTGGAATTAGATTTAGAAATTATGCCCATTGAATGTCTTTGCCTAAGACTATTTAGCCATGTAGCAGCTACTTATTTGCTGAAGTAAAACATTACAAATTTCCCAGGAAGCACAAAAGATCAATCCAAAGAACAATTTGATTATGCAGTATTTCAATGTTTATTTTGAAAGGGCTCTGATATATTGTGTTGAGATAGAGAATGTAATTGGCTTCATACACCTGGGAGATCAGAGGTAGATTCTAGCTCTAGTAGTGGGTCACCCCTAAATGTAGAAAAATTATTCTTTACTGCTTGCATTACTTGAAAAATGGTTTCTTTAGAAAAATTGCTCTTGTAACTCAGTTATCCTACTGAGGTTCAAGACAACAGTCAAAATCAATAGCCACACATGTGAGTGAGGAAGGCTTTGAGATAACTCCAGCCCTAATGACCATCTCTCTTCAAAAACATTAGAGACCTCAAGCAAGAACCATCTGGGTAAGTTCATTCAATAAACAAATTTGATTGTAAAATTACTTATTTATTTAGTAAATGTTTATTGAGCATCTACTATGTGCCAGAACCATCTATTGGTTAACAATACCATGAATGTCCTTACTCTCATGTTGCTTATACGCCCATGGAGAGGGCCTAGTAGTAGTAGTAGTAGTAGTAGTAATACCAAAGTAATAACAACAGCGACAAAGTAATAAGCAAATAAACCAAAAGAGTAATTATCCAATTCCATACATGATGAAAGAAATAAACCAGAGATAAATAAACCTCTTTAGAGCTGTTTTTCTCTCCTTCTGTTTTGCTTGTTTGGAAAGGAACCAGTGAAGCCACAACAAAAACAAAACAAAACAAAAATCAGTCCACAAGGTGGCATCATGGCATTTATCACAACGACTGCAGAAATAAACGTGAATTACTGCCAAGGAGTAGACCAAGGACTCTCCCTGCCAGACCAGATTAAGTTATGCCATGACTTTACAGGTGTTTAGAACCCCAAATTATTTTTTAATAATTACTTTTTTACTTGTACTTAGAATTTCCTTTCCCAAGCTGCTTAGTATGAAAGTCAAAATTTACTCTTGTTTACACTTAGGTACATCACAAAGAGAAGAATCTGATGGCTGGCTGCCTAGCATGTGTAGATTGAAAACAATGGTTCAAAGCAAAAACAAACAACCAAAAACTAGGTTAACGCATCAAGAATATTTTATTTTTTAAGTTTTCCCCTATAAGCATTTTTCATGATACTTATTTTTTAACTCACCTCAAACATATTGAAGAGCGCTAGCAAGAAGGTAAAACAGAAGCAAATAGACTTCAAATCCAAGTACATAAGAAACAAAATAAACACAAGGAACTTCATTGGTGTAGCCTCAAGGTCCATTTACTACAACATAAATAGGCCGTTAGTATGCCAATACTCTTTTAGCTTACTATATTAGAATAAGTCAGAGACTGTCTCTTCAACCTTAAATGTTTCAATTTTGGTACTGGTCCAAAGTACCAAAATTTTTCTTTAGAAAGAAAAGAAGTGGAACTAGCCTTACAGACATAAAAACAACTAATTATAACATAGCAAAGAAGAAATTTAATCATATTTCAGAAAAGTGGGGAAAGTAGATTACAAATTGTGAGAGACAGAGAGGTTCCAGGACAAATTTACAAATAAATATACATTTGATTCAAGCCTTCCACAATTACTAGGAATTTTGAAGGCAAAAAAATAAAGGAATTGTGTGAAGACAGTATCTCACACTTGTGAAACAACATGCATTAAGCCAAGAAATCATAGAATGTCAAGGATGTCTTCAGAGAATGTTACAGAGTCGGTGCACCTGGAGCATGGGGCTGCAGAGAGAAAATGTAGATGGCAGATCCTGAATGACATAGTACCTCTTTTGGCTTCTCTTGTAGTCACAGTTAGATTATTGTCAGTAAACACTGAATCAAATAAATTTCCCTTTAGAGCTAATATTTTTTAATCTGCCTGGACTATAGTTAGATGTGCCCTCCTCAGGGAATCGCACCTTCATAGTTTGAAATTCAGAGATGATCTCAGCAGTGTCATTCCCAATTGTAAATTTACTTAATTACCTAATACTACAATAACAAATGACAGTGACACAACTTTAGTTCTTGGGCTTAGTTTCATGTAAAAATTTCTCCCAGATGTGTGCTTTTGGGTCACTTGATTTCAGATCTAACAAGTATAGGAGGAGAAAAAGATCTATGTTTGGAAAGAATTCTGGACTAACTGGATGTACTTAGAGAGACTTACTCTGAATTAGAACATTGCTTTGAACATTATTCCGAAGAGGCGGAAACGTACATTGTCGATCTTGGAACATTTTTTTTCAGATTTCTGTTCTTTACAGGTCTCTTCTTCCAAAGATTCAGACACCTCAAAATCTCACTTTTATCATATATTTTATTTGTAACGATGCTCTTGTTCATAATGTTTCCCTAGGTAATTTATGTCCTGAATATGTGGTATGAAACAAATGATGCTTTCAATTTTTGATGTTTGAAATTCTTTGTTAATAAATATTATAAATCATTATGCATGGAAAACAGGAATAGAATGATATTTTGGTCATTATAGTAAGTATTTGAATTTTATATAATTCAAATTGACATTGACTTATCAGAGTAAGAAGATATCTATTTTTCAGAAATTTTATTATGTCTTTTTAGTAGGTAAATTCCATATTATCATTATTTGATTTCCATAGAAAATTTGGCATGCATTTTTTCTTTTTATATTTTTCATTGGTTAATATAATTATATAATTTTCAGATGTACATTATAATTGGATAGCTATATATTCTATTGTGTGTTTATCACCCAAAGTCCAGTCTCCTTCAGTTACCACATTTTTGACCCCTTTTACCGTGTCTACTTTTCCCTCCTCCCCCACCCCCTACCCTCTGGTAATCACTATTCTGTAGTCCAGGTTAATGAGTCTCTGTTTGTTTATCCTGTTCATTTGTTGCTTTTAGGTTTATATATCACATATAAGTGATATCATGTGATTTTCAACTTTTTCTGTCTGGCTTATTTTGCTTAGCATGATTATCTCGAGTTCTATCTTTGTTGTCACAAATGGCAGTATTTCATTTCTTCTTATGGCTGAGTAATATTCCATTGTATATATGTACCACTGCTTCTTTAGCCAATCATCTATCGTAGGACACTTCGGTTGCTTCCATGTCCTGGCCACCATGAATAATGCTGCTATGAACATCAATATGCAAATATCTTTTTGGATATGGGTTTTCAAGTCTTTGGGGTAAATAGCCAGTAGAGGGATTTCTAGATCATATGGTAGATCAAGTCCCAGTTTTTTGAGGAACATCCATACAGTTTTCCATAGTGGCTGTACCAATCTGCAATCCCACCAGCAGTGTATGAGGGTTCTTTTTTCTCCGCAACCCTTACAACATTTGTATTACTTGTCCTGTTGATTACAGCTAATCTAGCAGGTGTGAGGTGGTATCTCATTGTGGTTTTGATTTGCATTTCCCTAATAGCTAATGATGTTGAGTATCTTTTCAAATATTTGTTGGCCATTTGTATGTCCTCTAGGGAGAAGTGTCTGTTCAGATCCTCTGCCCATTTTTAGATCGGATTATTTGTTTTTCTGTTGTTATTGAGTTGTATGAATTCTTTGTATATTTTAGATATTAGGCCCTTATTGGAAGAGTTGCTTACAAATATATTTTCCCATTTGGATGGTTGTCTCTTTACTTTGTTGATGATTTCTTTTGCTGAGCAGAAGCTTTTCAGTTTGATGTAGTCTCATTCATTTATTTTAGCTTTTACTTTTCTTGCCTTTGAGGTCAAATTCATAAAATCCTCTTTATGTTCAAAGTCCTTGAGTTTCACCCCTATGTTTTCTTCTATGCATTTTATTGTTTCAGGTCTTATATTCAGGTCCTTCATCCATTTTGAGTTAATTTTGGTGTGTGGTGATACACAACAGTAGGTTCATTCTTTTGAAGGCGGCTTTCCAGTTTTCCTAGCACTGCTTATTGAAGAGGCTTTCCTTTCTCTACTGTATGTTTTTGGCTTTTCTGTCAAAAATTATTTGCCCATATAAATATGGGTTTACTTCTGGACTCTCGATTCTGTTCCACTGGTCCATGTGTCTGTTTTTCTGCCAATATTGTGCTGTTGTTTAATTTGTTTATGTGGCGTATCACATTAATCAATTTGTGTATGTTGAACCATCCCTGTGCCCCTGGGATGAAGCCCACTTGATCGTGGTGTATAATCTTTTTAATATGTTGCTGTATTCGATTCGCTAGTATCTTATTTAGAATTTCTGCATCTGCGTTCATGAGAGATATTGGTCTGTAGTTTTCTTTTTTTGTGTTATCTTTACCAGGTTTTGGTATCAGAGTATTATTGGCCTCATAAAATTAGTGTTGACTTCTCTGATTTTTTGGAAGGGTTTGAAGAGAATAGGGATTAAATCTTTGAATGTTTGGTAGAATTCACTGATGAAGCCATCTGGTCCTGGACATTTACTTTTTGGTAGGTTTTTGATGATTGTTTCAATTTTTATATTGTTGATTGTTCTATTTAGATTTTCCAGTTCTTCTTGATTCAGTCTAGAAAGGTTGTATTTTTTTAAGTACTGGTCCATTTCTTCTAAGTTATTATATTTGATGTTATATAATTTTTCATACTATTCTTGTATGATCTTTTGTATTTCTGTGATGTCAATCATAATTTCCCCTCTTTCATCCCTGATTTTGTTCTTTTTGTGTCTTTTCTCATTTTTTTTTAGTGAGTCTAGCCAGGGGTTTGTCAATTTTATTAACTTCCTCAAAGAACCAGCTCTTTGTTGCATTTATTTATCTATTTATTTTTTCAATTTAATTTATTTCTGCTCTAATTTTGATTATTTCTTTCTTTCTGCTGACTTTAGGCTTCATTTGTTCTTTTCTAGATTTTTTAAGATGAAGCATTAGGTTTTTGGGGGGAGCTCGTTCTTGTTTTTGGAGGTAGACCTGTAATGAAATGAACTTTCCTCTTATGACTGCTTTTGCCATGTTCCAAAAGTTTCAATATGTTGTACTATCATTATCATTTGTTTCTATGCATCTCTTGATCTCTCTTTTTATTTCTTCTCTGACCTAGTTATTCTTCAGTAGCATGTTGTTTAATCTCCACATATTTGTGGTTCTTCCTGCTTTCTTTTTGCAATTGGTCTCTATTTTCAAAGCATTACGATCAGAGAATAAGGTTGGTATGATTTCAACCCTCTTATATTTGTTGAGGCTATCTCTGTGTCCCAGTATGTGGTCGATTCTTGAGAATGTTCCATGGCACTAGAGAAGAATGTATAAGCAGCTAGTTTGGGATAGAAGACTCTATAAATGTCAATTATGTCCAGTTGGTATAATATGTCATTTAAGGATGTTATTTCTTTATTGATTTTCTGTTTAGATGATCTGTCCATTTCGGACAGTGGGGTATTTAGATCCCCTACTACGATAGCGTTTTGGTCTGTTTCTCCTTTTAATTCTGTTAGTAATTACTTTACATATTTCGGGGCTCCCTGATTGGGAGCATAGCTATTAATAAGTGTTATGTGTTCTTGGTGCATGATTCCCTTTATTATTATAAAGTGTCCCTCGGTATCTTTCTTTACTTTTTTTGTTTTAAAGTCTATTTTTGTCTGATATTAGTACTGCTACTCCTGCTTTTCTCTGAATGCCATTTGCTTGAAATATCATTTTCATCCCCTTCACTTTGAGTCTATATTTATTTTTGGAGCTGAGATGTGTCTCCTGAAGGCAGCATATGGCTGGGTTTTGTTTTTTGATCCATTCTGCAACCCTGTGCCTTTTTATTGGTGAGTTCAGTCCATTTACATTTAGGGTGATTATTGAAATATGAGGTCTTCTTATAGCCATTTTATCTTTTGCTTTCTGGTAGCTTGATGTTTCCATTGCTTCATTGTCCTTGCATTTCTGTTTTCTTTATTTTGGTTGGCTTTTGTGGGTTTTCCCTCTGGTCATTCTTGTTTTATGTTATTTACTTCAGTTCTGAATCTTCTGTGTGTGGTTATCATTATGAATATGTAAAGGATAGTTATAGATATACAGTCATCCCTTTTCTTCTGCATGTACCTTATCTCCATTCCCCTTTGCAAATTTGGATCTTTGAATCCTCCCCTTTTCAGTCATTGTTATCTTAATTTGTCTCTATGTATACTGAACATTCATTACTATCTTGCTATAGCAATTCTCTTCTTATTGTTTAAGCTTGTAATGCCCTGTTCTTAGTAAGGGTTGTACTCCTCTGCTTCTCTTTGCCTGGTAGTCACCTTACGCCTGATGATGATGATGATGATGATGATGATGATGATGATGATTAATTTGTCCTTTTGTTTTAGGTGAGCTGACCCCTTTCAGTATTTCCTGTAGTGCAGGCCTCGTAGTGGAGAATTACCACAATTTTTATATGTCTGGAAAGGTCTTTATATCTAAAGGAGAGCTTAGCTGGTTACATTAGTCTAGGCTGGTAGTTCCTTTCACTTAATAGTTTAAATATTTGATTCCATTCTTTTCTGGCTTGTAAGATTTGTGCTGAGAAGTCCGATGATAATCTAATGGGTTTAACTTTATATGTTATCCTTTTCTTTTCCTTGGGCGCCTTGAGAATTCTATATTTGTCATTGATTTTTGATAACTTTAATACAATGTGTCTTGGTGAAGGCCTTTTTCGGTTGAGATAATTGGATATTCTGTTGATTTTTTGAATTCCAAGCTCCAGCTCATTCCTTAGATTGGGGAAATTCTCATCCACTATTTGTCTGAAAATGCTTTCTAGTTCCTGCTCCTTTTCCTCGCCTTCGATAACGCCCATTATTCCTATATTTCCTCTCCTGATGGTATCAGCTAGTTCTTGAATTTCTCTTTCATTATTTTTCATTCTTTGGTTTCTTTCTTCTTTCTTCTGATTTATTTCTAGATTTTTTCTTCGGTATCACTGATCCTTTCCTCCATTTGGTCAACTCTATTTCCCAAACTTGTTATTTCATTTTTCACCTTTTTTAGTGTGTTCTTCATCTCCAGAAGTTCTATTTGGTTCTTTTTGAGGGTTTCGATCTCTTTGCTCTGCTCTTCTAGTTGTTTTTTAAATTCCTGAAATTGTTGATATGATTTGTTTTTGACCTCACTGAGTTTTTTTGGAAGTATCATCCTAAATTCTCTGTCATTTAAGTCACATGTTTCTTTCTATGTCTGTAAGCTTATTTTCTGGAGATTTTTCTTTCTTTCTGAAATGCCTTGTCACTTTCGTTGTTCGTGGTGTTTAATGGACGATTTCTCCACCTGGGCATTAATAGAAGTATATTCTGCTTTTTTTCCAGAAAGAAGATTTATTATATAAAGGTCTGATTTGTAGTCTGTTACAAAGAAGACGTTTTTCTTTTGGTTTCCAGTAGATGGTGTCTAAGCCTCTTGTATCCCTGCTTTATATAAAACCTAAAAAATGCCTTTTTTATTTTCTTGTAGATCTCTAATAATGCTCGTTACCCTCAGCTTCAGTCCATCAGTGTTAGCAACAGTTTTTGTAGCATTTGCTCAGATTCCCCGGGGCTCTGAGGTGATTGGTCTTGGAGGGTATAGGGGGATAGGTCCTCTGAGTTGGAGGTCAGGGGCTACTGCTCAGCCTTGGTTTTGCAACCGTGGCTGGTAAAAATCAACTGTCGTTTCTCTGCCGTCCCCACTTTTTGCCGTCTCCGCTTCTCTGCCTTCTGCCCTGATGACTGGGCCCTGCCACTGGCTGCGTGGAACTCACAAACTCTCCCAGGCAGGGCTATTCAGAGGAGTCACTTCACCTTCTCTCTTCTCTCTCCTCCTACAGAGAGCTCCTGCGACTGTAAGAGGCAGCTACTATATTTCTCCCAGTTTACCGCCTAACACCTGGAGTTCTGACCTGTGGTAGCTCATGCGCAGATCCCATGCTCACACATGCTGGTGTGCAGTTTGGGTGTTTTTTGTTGAGTTTTAGATATTCGGCTTATTGTTATTTCAAGTGGAGAGATCTGGGGACATCTCTCACTCCGCCATGTTTTCAAGATATCTGGCATGAATTTTTAAAGAGTAAAAAGATCTATAAAAAATTTTTTGTTTGTTGCTTTAGTTTAACAACTGCATTCTTTAAAAAATATCACTTATTTTTCATTAGAATAATGAAAAATTGGATTACTTATTTCCTACACTTAGTGTGTGAGCCATAGAGAGAAGGAGATGTAAGAAAACTAAAGAAGTTATGAGAAAACTAAAATGGGAAGAACTTTGGAATGGTGAGAAGAGTAAAGTTTCCTTCTTAAACTCCCTTAGTTATGAATCTCTGACGCGAAAGTCAAAAGAATGAACTTATGTCGATGTTCTGCCACAACCCAGTGTGTGATGATGTGAAAAATCACAGACTGCACAAGACTTTAGAAATCATTTACTCCAACTTTTCTGGAGATGAGCTAAGGCACAGAGGGGATCAATGAAGGCTACGTATACATGCCAGGATAGAAAACCATTCCCCTCATCTGATCTTGGCTTTTTTCCCTAAAATATCACTCTCTCTTAAAATGATACATGATTTCTCTATGTATCTGTTTCCTCATTTGAAGAAGGAGTAGGTTAGTAATGAACTTCTTTAAGATTCACAATAGTTTTAGTATTCTCAGTATTTGATCACTTTGTGCCACCAAAAGTACAGTAGGCCATTTTAACAGTATATACAGTTAAAATTACAGAAACCTATAATAAAAAGAAAACAGATCTAGAGGGAATGCATAGTCAAGAGTCAGGATATCCTTTATTTCTAATGGATTTTAGTTCTTTTTGGCATATCCAACGATTTTCTCCATCACAGTACTCAGAAATAACTTTTGTCGAGGAGAGATGAGCGCAGCTGTTTTCTTTATTATCACCAACAATTTCTAATCTGCGAGGTAAAAGAAAAGACTCCCTTAGTGTTTAGAATTTTCTCACATAATTTTCCTTCTCCAGCTAATATTTTCTACAACTTTCAGGAAATAATAGAATATGAAATTATTAAACAGTAAGTTTACAGTCACAAATATAATGATAGAAACATTTAATGGAGAGCTAATATAAACCTCGGGAGTCTGCAAATTTATCTTCACTGAAAAACAAAACAATCCTAACAACAACTTCATAATGATTTTTTTTTTTTTTTTAAAAGAGAGAAACTTTGGAAGCTGGGAACCGATTCTCCTTATTCTACTACTAACATGTCATATGAAAAGTATCTTAACTTTATTGAGCCTCGATTTTCTTAAATATGCAGGATACCACCACCTAATATTTGGGGGAGGCATTGAGAACATGTGACATGCTTAAACAAAACACAAGCATACCTTGGAGGTATAGCTGGTTTGGTTCTGGACTATCATACAAATATCACAATAAAGTGAGTCACAAATATCACAATAAAGTGAGTCACACAAATTGTTTGGTTTTCCAGTGCACATAAGAGTTATGTTTACACTATATTTCAGTCTACTAAATGTGCAAAAGCATTATGTCTAAAAATATGTACTTCCTTTAATTAAAAAAATCTTTATTGCTAAAAAATGCTAACCATCACCTGAGTCTTCAGTAGTTGTAATCTTTTTGCTCATGGAGGGTCTTGTTTCATTGTTCATGGCTGCCGACTGATCAGGGTAGTGGTTGCTGAAGGCTGGGGTAGCTGTGGCAATTTCTTAAAATAGTGAAGTTTGCCATATTGATTGACTCTTTCAAAAAATGGTGTCTCTGTAGCATACAATGCTGTTTGATAGCATTTTACCACAGTAGAACTTTTTTCAAAATTGGAGTCAATCTTCTCAAACTGTGCTTCTACTTTATCAACTAAGTTTATGCCATATTCTAAATTCCTTGTTGTCATTTCAACGATCTTTATAGTATCTTCACCAGATGTAGATTCTACCTCAAGAAATCATTTTCTTTGCTTGTACATAAAAAACAACTTGTTATCCATTAAAATTTAGACATGGAATTGTAACAATTCAGTCACATCTTCAGACTCCATTTCTAATTCTAGTTCTCTTGTTATTTCCTAAACACCTGCAGTTACTTCCTCCACTGAAGTCTTGACACTCTCATAGTCATTCATGAGAGCTGGAATCGACTTCTTCCAAAACCCAGCTAATGTTGATATTTGACTGTTCTCATGAATGATAAATGTTCTTAATGATATATAGAATGATTAATCATTACTAGAAGGTTTTCAATTTACTTTGCACATATCCACTAGAGAAATCATTATCTATGGCAGCTCTAGCTTTATGAAATGTATTTCTTAAATAATAAGACTCCAAAGTCAAAATTATTCCTTGAACCATGGAGTGTGGAATGGATGTTGTGTTAGAGGGCATTAAAACAACATTAATCTCTTTGTATATCTCTATCAGAGTTCTTGGATGACTAAGTTTGTCTTCAATAGGTAGTGATATTTTGAAAGGAAACTTATTTTCCGAACAGCAGATCTCAACGGTGTCCTCATAATATGTGTAAAGTATGTTATAAACAGATGTGCTATCTGTCATTCAGGCTTTGTTATTCCATTGATAGAGCACAAGCAGAGTAGATTTAGCATAAATCTTAAGGGCCCAGGATTTTTGAAATGGTAAATGAGCATTGGCTTAAACTTAAAGTCACCATCTGTGTTAGTTCCTAACAAGAGAGTCAGCCTGTCCTTTGAAGCTTTGAAATGAGCATTGTCATCTCCTCTCTAGCTATGAAAGTCCTAAATGGCATCTTCTTCCAATATAAGGCTGTTTCATCTACTGTGAAATTCTGTTCTTTAGTGCAGCCATCTTCATTAATTATCTTAGCTAGGTCTTCTGAATAACTTGATGCAGCTTCTACACCTGCACTTGCTGCTTCACCTTGTACTTTTATGTTCTGAGGGGGGCTTCTTTCCTTAAACCTCATGAACCAACCTCTGTTACCTTAAAATTTTTTTCTGCAACTTCCTCATCTTTTTCAGTCTTCACACAATTTAAGAGCATTAGGGCCATGCTCTGGACTAGGCTTTTGCTTAAGGGAATGTTGCGACTGGTTTGATCTTCTATCCAGACTGCTAAAACTTTCTCCATATCAGCAATAAGTCTGTTTCACTTTCTTGTCATTCCTTTGTTAACTGGAATAGCACTTTTAATTTCCTTTGAGAATTTTTCCTTTGCATTCATAACTTAGCTGTTTGTCAAAAGAGGCCTAACTTTCAGCCTGTCTCAGCTTTCTATATGCCTTTCTCACTAATCTTAATCATTTCTAGCTTTTGAATTAAAGTGAGAAACATGCAAGTCTTCATTTCATTTGAACATTTAGTGGCTATTGTAGGGTTATTAATTGACCTAATTTCAATATTGTTGTATCTCAGGGAATAGGGAAGCTCAATGAGAGGGAGAGAGAAAGGGCAACAGCCAGTCAGTAGAGCAGTCAGTACACACACAACGTTTATCAATTAACTTCTCTGTCTTATATGGGTGTGGTTCATTGCACCCCCAAACTATTACAATAGTAAAATCTAAGGTCACTGATCACAGATCATCACAACAAATATAATAATAAGGAAAAAGTTTGAAATATTGTGAGAATTAACAACAAAGTGACACAATGTCAGAAAGTAAGCAAATGCTGTTTGAAAAATGACACCAATAGACAAGCTGGACATAGGATTTCCACAAACCTTTAATTTGTAAAAATGCAATGTCTGCAAAACACAGTAAAGTGAAGTGCAATAGAATAAGATATGGCTAAATGTTCTCAGTAACTGTAATAGTAACCTAGAGGGTAATGTCTATAGAATTTAGAGGCAGCTAAGAAAAGAGGCTCAGTTCATGTGCTATATAGTCAGAAGTTCATTTCTTTTCCTCATTCCAAAAAGAGATTGGTGGGTGTCTGCTTCAACATGCTATTAGTTTTAAACAAGCCTGAGCCTTGTCACTCATTGCAGGTGGGAGTCAGAGTAGAAGTCAGACAATGGGATAGGCAGTATTAGGGTTGGGGTGAAAGAATCGAGTGAGTTCAAGACTCACTTATTTGTCTCAAACAGAAAGTGAAATGGAGACAGTGGGCTGGATTTCATCACAGCTTTTCTTTGTTCCTTTGTTCCATTCTTCATAGCCCTTTAGAACCTATGCAGCCAATCTGATGTCTTTCTGTTTCCCAACAGTCTTGTCAAACTATGACCTTCTCTCAACTGGGCTATTGCAAAAGTCCTCTATATTATTTATTTTTTTCTACCTTTCTGATCCTTCGATATTCAAGATATCTTTTAAGTGCTCATCTGACTCTTCCAAAAGGCCCTCACTTTCTTCTCAGGCTTTCCTTGATTAGATATCTGCCTAATTCTCTAACATTATCTCATTTAATCCTCAAAACAATTCTGTAAAAAAAAAAAATCATCCTCTATTTTTTTCCCTTACCTGAAAAACCAGTGCTGAGATTCAATAGAAAAGCAGAGTCTTACTGATGTTTTTTCTATTAAACCTGATACTTTCCATGTTTACCCAACTGTTACTGTCTTACCCAAAGCATCATTTTTATCCTCAGAGAAAAATGAATGTTCAACTGAATTTAACACATCCACTAAACATGTCAGTGTTTTTTAAATTTTATTTGTATTATGAACCTCAATAAAATAAACATCATGGCCTGATAAGAAACAGACACACATACACACAATTTAATAAACAAAAATTAACCTTTACTATGTGTGAAAAAATAAAAGCAAGTTAATATCAGAGTTTCATTTTTATGTAAATAAGATGTAAATAAGATGTAGAAAATAATTCTCAGAAAGCATATAAAAAATCAGCATAGCTTCTATTTAACAAAATAAGTATGTTGCCTTTTTCTAAATTTATTCTAGTCCAGAAAACTGATTTTAAAATACACGTTATTTTAAAGTCTCACATTTAAAAAAATATTTTAAAATATCAATCAAACAATGTCAAATTTGCTAATTAAACTGACATTTCTTTTAATATTTAATACTTTTCCATATTTAATAATTTATCAGTATTTTAAAAACAATCTTCGACATGCTTCTGTGTTTTAAAGTTTAACCTTTTTTTGAATGATAAGAAAACCCATTTTAACGGTAACATACAAATATAAATAAATCACTCACAGAGTCATAACACTTAATACCATCTCTTCTGAAAAACTCATTGAAAATACTTTTACAAACTTGGTTGAATGCCTGTACACATTTGCTTTAGAGAGAAAAAAAATCCTGCCCTTTGCTATATGATTAATCACGAATTCTGTTAAAATATGTAATTTATCTGTGGAGCATTGGTGATGATCTTGACCATCTTACACAAGAAACTACAATGAGACACCCAGTAGAAAACAGCACATGATGCCTTTGTGGCTATGTATCACATCCCCTCAAATAACTATCTTTTTTGTACCACTGATTAAAATATACTATGATATTTGTCACAATGTGTGTAGTTTCTCTTAGGTGTCTGGAATCCATACTCTGGTATATACCATTTTCTCCCTTTGTATTAATTGTTCTAATTATGACCCACTAGGTTTGAAAAACTCTACTTAAAAATATTTTGTGTGCCATAAGCCTCCAGCTAGAATTTTTTAAATTTTACATGTCCTTCCCTATTCTCTCTCTCCTCGGTATCCATTGTGGATAAAAATATTTATTCTTATAAAGGGCTAATGTCTTCATATATGGAAATTTTCAACCAACTTCAGAGTTATCCACCTTCTCAACCTATTCTGAACCTCTTGAGAATTTTTAACTAAATTAAAACTATAAAACTCCAGCTTTAATAACAATGTTACTATCTTGCAATGTAAACCTGATGTAAATTGATTATTAAAAATAGTTTATGTAAAACTCACATATTAGAATTTAGAAAAGAACCATTTATCCACTTCCATTTCTTCTCTGGTAACGTAAAGTTTAATCCAATCCAAAATATAAGGCTCTTATCTGTCAGGTTACTTATGAATACCTGTAAATGGAACGGAAAAAACAAAAAGACTAAATATTAAATCTATTTATCTACTCATGCTTTATCTACTCATGCTTGAGTAGATAAATAGATTTGCATTCTTCTACTCTTCCTCTAAAACACAGTTCAATGATCTCCCCCTCTATGAAGCCTTTCCTAACTCCACCTGAGAGTTAGTTATTCCTTTTTTGTGATAATTCTTTCTCTGCATTTATATTTGTATTGTTAAATTCATCATGTCATAGTAAATCATTGCTTACGTGTTTGTTTAGTATCTCAAACTGTGAGCTTCTTGAAGTCAAAGTCACTACTTCCATCTGCATAGAACCTTTAGGCTAAAACCCAAAGATGTTGATATGGTTAGAAGAAAGTGTTATGTTCTATTCAAGTATTTTATTTAATTATTTACCAGTTCTTCTTGATTTTGAATAAGCAGCAAACTGGATTCTTGTGTGGAACAGTGAGCTAGACTGTCATTCCAAGGTTTGTGATTATTAGAAAAAAACAAGCATTTTTCTTGGAAAAGGTGCCAATGCATTGGGCACTTTAACAAACTTGGTCTCTCTAAGGTAAGAAAGAAAAAGAAATAAATGTTATATTACTAACCTGTCCTCACCCCACCACAACTAGTGACACACACATACAAGTCACTATAAATGCTTGGAAGTCTTTATCACCATAAGAACAATTCATGAATTTATTATAATTTTGAGTTTTTTGAGACCTACTCTTCATTCTGGTACCAACAATTAGAAATTAATGACCAGTTATATTGAGCATATGCGAAATCATAGGCTATCAGAATAGGAAAAGATCATCAAAATAATTTAAGCAGCCATTTCTTACATTTTTAGATGCCAACAGAATAACTTGGTTAAGTTCATACAGTGAAATGGTGGTAGAATCAAAACTATTTCTCAGTTTCTGTAAATTCACTACTCCCTGGACAAAAATATCAAACCTATCTCCAAATTTTTACTTCAAATAAATAAACTTCTAAGCAAACAATAATTTACTTCACTAAATTAATGATAGAAGCCATGAAGAAAATCATCATGAGAAAATTTCTATTTGCTAAGTGGTATATTTGTCTATTTAATGTAATCTATAAGATTTAGTAGATCCAATAGATCCAGTAGATTCCAGTTTCTTAAAATGTCCTATAAGAATGTGCACACAGGTCACATTCCTCTACAGTCATTCAACAATAGTTATTTTCATTAACACACACAGTTGAACCTTGAACAATAGGAGATTGAACATGGATCCACTTAAAAGCAGATTTTTTTTTCAATAAATACATACAGTACTGTAAATGCATTTTCTCTTCTATATGATATTTTTAATAATAGTTTCTTTTATCTAGATTACATAATTGTAAGAATACAGTGTACAGTACATATAATATGCAAAATATGTGTTAGTTGACTATTTATATTATTGGTAAGTCTACTGGTCAACAGTCGGCCATTAATCGTTAATTTTTGGGGAGTCAAAAGTTATTCATGGATTTTCAACTGTCCAAAGTAGTAAGCACCTCTAACCCCAACATTGTTTAAGAGTCAACTGTACTTACTAGAACAAGATTTTTTTCTTAGTGATGAATACAATCAATATTAAAAAATTCATTTATGTTTGAGTTCTATTAATTAACTTCATACCAAAGTTAACTATTTTGCATATTCATTGAAATCATCAACTATTTCAGTTAAAGGCAATATTCTACTTTTTAACTTCATATTTGGTTATTAATTATTGAATATTCTAACAGAAGCTTCTCATGAAGCAGTATGCTCTGGTAGTTAAGATTATAGGCTCTGAAGTCAGATCCTGCTAAGTACAATTCTTGGCGTCACCGCTTTCTACTTGTATGACCCTAAGTGAGTTGCTTAGCCTTTTCACGCCTGAGTTTTATCAAACATAAAATCAGGGTGATAATACTATCTTAACATATGAGCTGTTATGAGCCTTAAATAAAGTAGTGCATGATATCTACCAAATGTTAGTTGTTATTCTTGGGAAATTAAAGTCACAAATTTACCTGTTGTTTCATTTCTTTTCTCTTGAACATCCACATTGCTCTTTTCTGTTGATGATTTTTGTTTTAAGAATATCACTAGTAAATAAGGAGAAACTGTTAAGAAGATTAAATACTGAAACACGTAGTGAAATAGATATGTTCTGTTTATCACTTCAGGAAAATAAGTTATCTCAATAAGCTTCACATCAACAGAAGATAAGAGCAATAGCAGAGTAACAAAGGGTCTAGTTAGAAGACAGCATACATAGACAAACAAACAAATAAGAAAACACATAACAAATAAACTCACAAAGGGGTTGGATTATCTGTTATCTACTAGATAAGTAAGGATATTACTTAAAGTTATAAATTGCTTAAATTCTTGCCCCAAATTTCTTATCTTTAGAGTGAGTTGTATTATTCATGTCCCAAGGGAGAAATTGCCTCATGCAGTCTGAAATTTAGTAGGTATTTAAGAAACTGTAAATAATTGGAAATTTAAATTTTATTTGTTATTGTTATATTTTTATCATAATAGTGATTTTTTTTTAACTTCTTGAAACACTTATGAAATACTCCATGAAGACCATCAGAACAATTAGGAAGAAAAATGTGAAAGACTGTAGTCCTCAAAGTAGACATGGGCTGAGCATTGTTAGAAGCATGTTTTGTCATTTTTTACCCATTGGGCTTTCACTAAGTTTGGGGTGACTAAATTATGTTATGATATTCTAATATTAATGATAGAAGCAGAATAAGTAGAGCAATAAATAAACGATCTTGCTTCACTTACCTGAAACACTCAACCCGATTATAGCCAAGGCAAGAAGAATAATCCCAGTACAAGCAAGTTTCAGAGCAAATTGACGCCAAGTTGGCCTTTGACAGACATCTGAGAAATTAAAAAAAAAAAAACACACAACAACATTCCATCAACTCAGTTGAGCTCATCTATTTTAAAAGCAAAGGTGGTTTAGATCATATATGGACAGTTAAATTCCAGTTGGGAGATGGCGCAGCAAAGAATATTTATCAGCCATCTTAAAGTTGAGTCACAAGATGGGATCTCAGTCAGATCCAACTGAGAACTTGCTCATTGATAAAGTCAAAATATTTATGCTTGTTCTTGTGTGTGAAGGATTGGTATAAGAATCAAGAGAAGTAGATGTGACAATGTTTTGAAAATTGCCGAATGCTATAAAAAATAAAGCATATGCCCTATTGTAGGAAGTAAGTCAAAGAATTCTGTCTAAAAAGAATAGCCTTCATTCTAGACATCTTTAAAAATATAGATTTCATAGGGAAAAATTATAAAAGAAGAACTTATAAATTACAGAAAATTGGAAAAATTCAAAATTAAATCAGCTCTGATGGGAATTGTTCTCGTAATTCATACTTGAATTTCTCTACTTGAAGGTTAGCATCTACACCTCTGATTTAATTATAAAACCCTTTTGTTCTCATTTGGTTGATAACATATTACATATACTCTAGTTATCAATTGTTTTCTAAATTGTATTAGAGGCAAAGGTTTTGCAAGTAACGTTTTTCTAATTTATCTACTGCTATTGATTTATTTATGATACTGATTTTTTTATATTTTTCCAATATTTCTCAATATAAATGATTTGTCAATTGTTAAAATATTTAGTATCAGGTACATTAAAATGTTGTCTTTTATTCTCATTAAACGTTCCAGAGTGACCTGTAAGACTATTTCTATCTGAGGGATATCTCATCTGAGGGATATTGCATTTGCTGGTACAACTTCCTAAAAGTCTCTTCTTCCAGAGAGCATGCCTTCGTCCTGTAATTCTTTCAGGTCTTTACTTAAATAGCATCTTGTCAGGGAGGGCTTCTATGATTATTCTATTTGTTATGGTACCCTCTCCAAAAGCTAGATCCCAATTTCATCTTTTATTTTTCTCAATTGCACTTAATATCACCTAAACTTTTATATGTACTTAGTTATTTGTTTACGTATGTCTCCACAGAGGTATACTACAAACTCAATTCAAGATGAGATTTTCCTCTAGTTTATTCACTGCTGTACTCTCGGCACCTAGAGCATGCCCAGCACATTGTAGGTGCTTATTTCTGAATAAATGAATAAACTCTAAGGTACCAACACCTTATCTACTTTTGTAAGAAAGCAAATCCTTTGCTGTAAATAAAATAGGTCACAACTCACATGTCTCTTTGGTTTTACTGACTGCCTTTGATATAATCACTGTTCTATGTCGTTACCACAACCTGAATAGTTTAGCCAAAGAGCTCAATAGTGTTTTCAATGATAATTGTAATACCAGATCAGTGTTTTATAGTCACACATTTTGTTCTGACTCTATTCTACTATTTTTTACATATTTACTTTCAAGATGATATTTTGTAAGATAATAACAATCAAACTAGACAAATTTCCTAGACCCATTGATTTGGGATCGTGGATAGTAGCTTTTGTAGAAAATCTTACTGTCTTTCTCTGTATTCACTTTCTGACATCCTCTTTCAACACTATCATCCCTTCTCCCCACTTTTGCTAGATCTGAATAGGGAAAAAGAAAGTCTTGCTCTTATCTATCAAAAAATAACTGTGACTTGACCAAAGCTTGACTGTAGTTATCACAATCTTCCAATTTCCCTTAACATCCATATGAAAAGTAGAGTGAAACTTATTTGATAACCCTGACTTTTTCTCAATTTAGAAGGTTGATAATTTAATAGTTTCAAACCTATACCAAACCACCTTAAAAACGTATAATCCATATGCTTAGCATAATACAGAATGAATACCAGACTGGATAAAAATCACAATATTATTGACTAGCAAACTTGATTAGATTTCAAAAAGTAATACTATGTCATAATGATTTCAGCCTAGTATCTGGTCTTTTAAAAATCCATTCCTAGACTATGGCATTTATCACCTATTACCTCACATCACAGTTCTCCTTTCATTTGGAAGAGTAAATCCTCTAAAACACACAAAAATGCCAATTTCAACAAATTTCAAATAGGTTCATTAGTGATATTTTCCAGGATATTGTGGCTTGTCTCTTTCTAAGCTGTAATACTTTTCAAGTTAGAAACTAACAGATTATAATTATTCTCAAGTCTTTAATCTTAAATACAATATCTTCCAGAAAATTTTTCACCTACCCTTTGGAGAAGGAAGAATGTTAATCATTAAGCCAACATTTTGTATTCTAAAAAAAAAAAA
>NW_011888897.1:552409-560049 GCF_000151845.1 Pteropus vampyrus | reverse complement strand
TAAAAATCCATTCCTAGACTATGGCATTTATCACCTATTACCTCACATCACAGTTCTCCTTTCATTTGGAAGAGTAAATCCTCTAAAACACACAAAAATGCCAATTTCAACAAATTTCAAATAGGTTCATTAGTGATATTTTCCAGGATATTGTGGCTTGTCTCTTTCTAAGCTGTAATACTTTTCAAGTTAGAAACTAACAGATTATAATTATTCTCAAGTCTTTAATCTTAAATACAATATCTTCCAGAAAATTTTTCACCTACCCTTTGGAGAAGGAAGAATGTTAATCATTAAGCCAACATTTTGTATTCTAAAAAAAAAAAAAAAAATACTTTGAATTCATATGCACTGGAACTTAATTACAATATTAGTATCTTGTAGGAAGATATGGAATAAGGTAGGCTAGTCTTACAACAAGGTAACAATGTGTTTCTGAAATTCTTCAGGGTCTTTCAACAAAGCCTCGGTAATAGGAGTGATGTTCACTTTTCACACTGATATTTTGATAAAAAAGAAATCTCTGAGATATGTGTTCTTCTCTACAGTTAATAAGATTCATCCTCAAACCAACACTTTAAAGTCATACATTTAAGAGGAAAACCTAACTCTACAAGATATACAAATGTCAACAGGAAAATTAAAGCCACTTACCCTGAGGAAGAGATGGGGGTGATGAAGTTTCAAGGCCAGTATTCCCAGTTAATTTTAAATCAGCATATGTCACTTCTCTGTCCATTGTAAACAGGAGAATGTGGCATTAAACATTTATATAAGGAGATACTCCAAGTTCTATAAGGCAAGATCAGTAAAAGGAAGTGACCATTGTAAAATGCTTTGCTGTTTCTCTCGTATTGTTACCCACCCACACTTCTCGCTGTGGGTTTTCTTCATAAATTAGAGAGGCAATCTATTACTGGTTGTCCACTATACTTAGACATGTAATATTGTATATACATGGAGAGAGACATTATACACGCAAACACATGCATAATATATAATATTAAAGCTAAACATTTCAATGATTAAATAATTATAAGTGACATCTTATAATTAAATAATTATAAGTGACATCTTATAATTAAATAATTATAAGATGTGGCAATAGTAGCAATAATATTGAGTAACTCAAGGAAAAATAAAAATAGATTTTTTTTATTACTTTGTCTCTTGTTTTGACATTAAATTTTGCTAGGTTAATAGTGGGAGTTGGGATGGACAAGAAAATAGAGTAAAATAAAAACAAAGTTATTTTTGAATGTGAAAAAGTGTAATATGCTAGAAGATAGCTATGGCATGGAGAAAGGGGTGATAAGAGAGTGATGAGAATCATTTTGTGAAAGAAGGTGAGAACACGAGAAAATCTACTCTAGATTTAAAATAGAAAAGAAAATGATGACTTCAGTGAGATGGCAGACTAGGAATCTACAAGCCATTTTTCTTTCAACAGAGATATTGAGATGACAACAATATATGAACCAGAATACCTCTGTGAAGGCTCTAGAGACCAATTGATTAGCTATGGCACCAAGGCCATTGTAAAACCAAGAAGGCATTCTAACGAAAGGGGTAGGGTAATTCCCAGCATTTGGTGCACACATTAGTGCCCCTCCCCTTCCATGGCATAGTACGGACACACCAAGAGGAACGCTCATGTAGTGGGGATCCTTCAAGATGGAAGCAATAGTTCAACATTCTGGATTGTCTGGAGCTACTGAAGAAACAGTTCTCTGTCTTGCTTGACTGAGTATGTATGGGATCAGCGCAAGTTTGGATGACACTGAAAACTAAGGCAAGCAGCATGTAAAGCCGTGGGGCAAGAGATAAAAATGGTTTGAGATGTCCTATGAGCTTCAGCTAGGCTGATTTGTGAGGGCACTACCCTTCAGAAAAACAGTGCACCAACACTTTGAGCAGTGGTTGTTTCTTCAAATGTTAAAATAACCCCCTCAAAAATAAATAAATAATACAAAGTATACAAAGAAACAGAGAAACATGGCCCAATCAAAGAAACAAAATAAAATTTCAGAAATTGATTCTAAAGAAGTTCAGATCTATGAGCTGCCTGAAAAAGAATTTAAAATAATGGTTATAACAATGTATGGTGATGGATGATAATCAGACTTATTGTGATGATCATTTCACAATGTATACAAATATCAAATCATTACGTTGTATACCTATAACTAATATAATGTTATATGTCAATTATACCTTAATAAAAAATAAAATAACTTAAAAGATGCTTAATGAGCTAAATGAAAATACAGAAAGACAATTTAGCAAAAAGAATACTATAAAATATTGTACAATATAATGGATAGCCCAAGAAAAATGGATAAATTCCTAGAAACACAACAAAATGAATCACAAAGAAACAGAAAATGTAAACGGATCAACGGCAAGTAAGATTTAAACCATATTTAAAAACTTCAAAAAGCCCAAGACCAGAGATATTCACTGGAGAATTCTCCCTAACATTTAAAGAAAAATTAACAGCAATTCTCGCTAAAATCTCCCACAAAACTAAAGAGGACAAAACACTTCCAAGCTCATTTTATGAGGCTGAAGCCAGACAAAGCAACTAAAAGAAAACTATAGATTAATATTCCTAATGAATATTGGTGTAAAAATTTTAAACAAACTACTAAGAAACTAAATTTAACAGTGTATTAAATGACCAAGTGGGTTTATTTCTGGAATAAAGGGACAGTTTAACATAAGAAAATCAATAAATGTAATATACCATACTAGGAAGGACAAAAAACATGATAATCTCAATTGGTGGAGAAATATTTCACAACATTTAATACCCTTTCATGATAAAAACACTCAACAAACTAGAAATAAAAGAAAATTACCTGAACACAATAAAGGCCATTTATGAAAAGCCTACAGCTAACAGGATATTCAATGGTGAGAGACTGAAATCCTTTTTCCTAAGATCTAGAAAAAGACAAAGATGCCTGCTCTTACCACTTATATTTAACATAGTGTTTGAAGTCTTAGCCAGAGCAATTAGACAAGAGAAAGAAATTAAAGGCATTCAAATTGGGAAAAAAGAAAAGTGTCTCTATTGAGAGATGACATGATGTTAGATATAGAAAACCCTAAAGATTTCACACACACAACACACAATAACACACACAAACTGTTAGAACTAATAAATGCATTCAGCTAAATTGCAGGACATGAAATCAACACATAGAAATCAGTTGTATTTGTATACATTAATAATAAACTATCTTGAAAAGAAATAAAGAAAATAATTCTTTTTCTTTGCAATCTACAAAATGAAAACTATTTTTATCAAAATTCCAATGGTATATTTTTCCAGATATTAAAAAAAAGTCATCCTAAAATTCACATGGACTCTCTAGGGACCTTAAACAGACAAAACAATTTTTATAAAGAAGAACAAAGTTAGAAGACTCAGAATTCCTGATTTCAAAATATATTATAAACCTACAGTAATCAAAATAGTGTGCTACTGGTGTAAACACAGAAAAATAGACCAGTAAAATAGAATAGAAAGCCCAGAGATAAACTCCCATATATATGGCCATATGATCTTCAACAGGGGTACCAATACTACTCAATAAGGGAAAAGACAGTCTTTTTAACAAATGATGTTGGGAAAACTAGGTGTCTACATCTGAAAGAATGAAGTTGGGCCCTTATCTTACACTACTGTATATAAAATTTAATTCAAAATGGATTAAAGACCTAAATATAAGACCTAAAACTACAAAACTCCTAGAAGAAAATATTAAAAAAAAGCTTCATGACATTGGACTTGAAAGTAATTTATCTTATATAATACCAAAATATAGGCAACAAAAGCAAAAATAAACGATGGGAGTACAGCAAACTGAAAAAACTTTTGTGTGTTAGAGGACACAATAAGCAGAATGAAAAGTCAATCTACGGAATGGGAGAAAATATTTGCAAATCATATAGCTGATAACAGGTTAATATCCAGAATATAAAAAGAATTTTTATAACTCATTAACAACAACAACAACAAAATCAAAGAACGTAGTTTTACAATGAGTTAAGGACTTGAACAAGCATTTTTCTAAAGATGCTATACAAATGGCCAACAAGCATATGAAAAGTTGATCAACATCACTAATCCTCTGAAATATGCAAGCCAAAACCACAAAGAGATAGCACCTCACCCTGGTAGGATGGTTAATATAAAAAAAACACACCCACACAAAGTAACATGTTGGCAAGGATGTAGAGAAAGTGGAACCTTTGTGTACCATTGACATAATTGTAATATGGTGTAACTAGTATGAAAAACAATACAGGCATGCTTTGTTTTATTGAGCCTCGCTTTATTGCACTTTACAGATGTTGCATTTTTTACAAATTGAAAGTCAGACTCTCCACTAGCAAAAAGATTATGACTTGCTGAAAGCTCAGATGATGGTTCACATTTTTGGCAAAAAAGTATTTTTAATTAAGGTATGAACATTTTTTTTTAGACATAATGCTATTTCACACTTGCTAGACAACAACATAATGTAAAAATAACTTTTATTTGTACTGGGAAACTAAAAAATTTGTGCAACTCAGTTTATTGCGATATTTGCTTTATTGCAGTGGTCTAGAGAGAAACCTACAATTTCTCTGAGTTATATATAACTTTATAAAGTTTCCTCAAAATTTAAAACTAGAACTACCATCTGGATATGTATTTAAAAGAAGTGAAAGCAGATTTTTGAAGATATATTTGCATACTCATGTTCCTAGCAGCACTATTCACAATAGCGAAGAGTTGAAAAAATTCAAATGTCTACTGACAGAAGAATGGATAAACAAAATGTAATATATACATACAATGAAATATTTCGACTTTAAAAAGGAAAGAAATCTTGCTACATATTACAACATAGATGAACCTTGAAGATATTACGTTAAGTGAAATAAGCCAGTTGCAAAACGACAAATAGTGTATTATTTTACTTTTATGAGGTATCTAAAATAGTAAAATTTATAGGAACAAAAAGTAGACTACTGATTAACAGTGCCTGGGGGAGGGCATAAAGGGAGTAGTATAATGAATGCAGAGTTTCAGATATGCAAAATAGTCTGGAGATGTGTTTTACAAAGATGTGAGTGTAGTTTACCATATTGAACTGCACACTTAAAAATTGTTAAAAAGATAAATACCATGTTATGTGTTTTTACCACAATAGAAAAAAGAAAAAAAATACAAAAGTAAAGCTATATAACTGGAGAGAAACTAGTGTTCAGTAATGACAAATAAGAGAAGGGAGGGTACAATATCTGGAAATATTAAAAAAGGAAGGACAGTGTTTTCAATGAAATATCTTCTGTCTCCCCAAGAGAATTTGAAAACGATCAATTGTTGGTGGAATGCAGTGGGATGATGGAGACAGGCCATGGACTAAAAGCTTTTAAGGATGAATGAGTGTGCAGCAGCATCACTCCACTTACCTATCTCATTTAGAATTAACACACAAACCTGTGGCATCATTAACTAGAATATTCACATATGAAATTATAAATAAAATAATTCTTTCTAAATTTAAACAATTAAGAATGTAGATATTTTAAAAATATTATTTAAATAATATTTAAAATATTAGAGGGTTGTTGTGGTTTCAGACAAGTAAAATAAATCAATTCTAACCACTGAAGAACTCATCATTTGGCTATGGCTTCACTTTCTCACTCATTAGCATTCAGCTGTACTGCTTCAGCATCATTTTTTGTTTTGTTTTGTGTAAGTCTCAGTACTTCAATGTTCTATAAAGACGGATACATTTTATCCCTTCTTCCTCTGGGTTCTGCAGATTTTGCAAACAAAACATATATATAATTTATTTTCAATGTCATAATATCAATTTATCTGTTTTTGCTATGAAATGGAAATTTTTCCTTGAACCAGGACTGTTTTTGTAGTGTCTGAGAATAAATTACGTGAATATATATTAAAAAAATGAATGTATGATGTACTTATTGTACTTAACCCATGCTTCACATTTGCACAAGGAAGTCGATATGGAACACCTCTTGTATTAATCCGCTAGTGCTGCAATAAAGTACCACAGACTGAGTGGCTTAAACAACAGAGACTTATTTTTCTCATAGTTCTGGTGGCTAGAAGTTCAAGATCAAGATGTCAGCAGGGTTAACATCTTCTGAGGATTCTCTCTTTGGGTTGTAAATGGTTGTCTTCTCTCTGTATCTTCATATGATCTTCTCTCTATATATTTTTATCCTAATCTCGATTTATAAGGACATCAGTCATATTGGATTAGGGCTTATCCTAATGGCCTCATTTCCACTCTTTAAAGAGTCTATGTTCAAATATAGTCATATTTTGAAGTACTGAGACTAGACTTTGAATATATGTACATTTTCTGGAAGGTGGCAGAAGCACAATACAGTCCATAACATCTCCTAAAAATTTTTCACCTTCAAGCCAAGCTAATGGTTTCATCTGGCTACAAAATATGATGTTGTATGTGTGATTGGGTATTATAACTGACTTATAGGTTGCATGTTTCTAGAAATTTAAACATTTTTATAGGTTATTCAATTTGCTAGCATATTATAGTAATATCTCATGATTCTTATATTTCTGTAGTGTCTGTGTTGTCTCCTCCTTATTTTATTTGTTTTCTTTTGTTGTCGTTGTTGGTCTAGCTAAAGGTTTGTCTGTTTTGTTTATCTTTTCAAAAAAAAGCTCTAAGTTTCCTTGATTTTTTTCTATTGTTTTTCTGGTCTCTATTTCAATTATTTTCACTCTGATCTTTATTATTTCCTTCCTTGTTTTTTATTTTGTTTTTTGCTTAATATATGTATTTACCACTATAAACTTCCCTCTAAGAACTGCTTTTATGGCATCCCATTGATTTTTGTGTGTTATGTTTCCATTTTCATTTGTTTTGAAATATTTTTTAATTTACCTTTTGATTTTTTTCTTTGACCCATTGGTTGTTTAAGAGCGTGTTGTTTCATTCTACATTTTTGTAATTTTTCAGCTTTCCTCTTGTTGTTGATTTCTTTTCATATCATTGTGATTATAAAAGATACTTGTATTATTTCAGTCTCTTAAATTTGCTAAGGCCTGTTTTGTGTCCTATAATACATAGTAGCCTGGAGAATGTTTCATGTGCACTTGAAAAGAATGTGTATTCTGGTCCTATTGGATGGAATGCTCTATAAGTGTCTCTTAGGTTCATTTGATTTAAAGTATAGTTCAAATCCAATATTTCCTTGATGATTTCTTTCTATCTATTGCTGAAAGTGGGATATTGAATTCTCCATACCATTATTATCTATTTTTCTCTTTAGATCTGTTAGTATTTGCTTAATATATATAGGTGCTCCTGTACTGGGGTGTGTATATATTTACAATTATTATATTTTCTTGTTGAGTTGATCCTTTTATCATTATAGTCATGCACTGCATAACAAAACAACATTTTGGTCAATGACAAACTACATATATGATGGCGGTCTGAAAGTATCATAAAAAATTATAAACAAAAGATTTGTTTACAATTTTGAAAAAAACACTGGATCCAACTAAGATGTTGAATTTACTGCTATGTGTGGGTAGTTTAAATAGATGAGGAGCCTCAGCATGCTGTTTTCTC
>NW_011888897.1:546186-552359 GCF_000151845.1 Pteropus vampyrus | reverse complement strand
GGTCTCTATTTCAATTATTTTCACTCTGATCTTTATTATTTCCTTCCTTGTTTTTTATTTTGTTTTTTGCTTAATATATGTATTTACCACTATAAACTTCCCTCTAAGAACTGCTTTTATGGCATCCCATTGATTTTTGTGTGTTATGTTTCCATTTTCATTTGTTTTGAAATATTTTTTAATTTACCTTTTGATTTTTTTCTTTGACCCATTGGTTGTTTAAGAGCGTGTTGTTTCATTCTACATTTTTGTAATTTTTCAGCTTTCCTCTTGTTGTTGATTTCTTTTCATATCATTGTGATTATAAAAGATACTTGTATTATTTCAGTCTCTTAAATTTGCTAAGGCCTGTTTTGTGTCCTGTAATACATAGTAGCCTGGAGAATGTTTCATGTGCACTTGAAAAGAATGTGTATTCTGGTCCTATTGGATGGAATGCTCTATAAGTGTCTCTTAGGTTCATTTGATTTAAAGTATAGTTCAAATCCAATATTTCCTTGATGATTTCTTTCTATCTATTGCTGAAAGTGGGATATTGAATTCTCCATACCATTATTATCTATTTTTCTCTTTAGATCTGTTAGTATTTGCTTAATATATATAGGTGCTCCTGTACTGGGGTGTGTATATATTTACAATTATTATATTTTCTTGTTGAGTTGATCCTTTTATCATTATAGTCATGCACCGCATAACAAAACAACATTTTGGTCAATGACAAACTACATATATGATGGCGGTCTGAAAGTATCATAAAAAATTATAAACAAAAGATTTGTTTACAATTTTGAAAAAAACACTGGATCCAACTAAGATGTTGAATTTACTGCTATGTGTGGGTAGTTTAAATAGATGAGGAGCCTCAGCATGCTGTTTTCTCACCCTGTGCCCACTTGTAACTGGGACACAAATTTGGTCTATGGAGTGAGGGAAAAGGGCTAGGAAGGAGGAAAGCTCAGAAGCCAACCCCACTGCCAGCCCATAGCCACACCTGCCCCTGAACCCACATGTACATGTACATACTCTCTTGTGTACAAATTCACTTCCTTCAGTATCTCTTCCTTCTCAGTTCTTTTCTTCTCTTTACCAATTCCCTTTTTGCTCTTTGTCTCCTCTCTCTCCTCTCTCTCTTCCTTTTATTATTTCTCATCTCAAGGTTTATCTCTCCGGGTCTCTTTCTATCTCATGCTCTCTCTCTCCTTCTCTTTCTTCCCTCTCTCCCTTCCTTCCTCCTGATGTCTACTCTCCTTTCAATGGTATCTACCTCTACAGCTCTCCCCATCCCTGCAATGCACACACACACACACACACACACACACACACACACACACACACATATCTTCTATACTATATTTTTACTGTATCTTTTCTATGTTTAGATAAGTTTAGATAGACAAACACTTACCATTGTGTTTCAATTGCCTATAGTATTCAGTTTAGTAACATGCTGTGCAAATTTGTCCCCTAAGAGCAGCAGGATATATCATATAGCCTATGTGTGTAGTAGGCTATACTATCTAAGTTTGTTTAAGTGCATTCTGTAATGTTTACATAATGATGAAATTGTCTAAGGACACAACTCTTGTTGTTCAGTGGTGCATGGCTGTATAATGACCCTTTTTGTCTCATTATTGTTTTTGGTTTAAAGTCTATCTTGTCTTATATAAGTATAGATACCTCTGCTTTCTTTAGGTTTCTATTTTAATTGCATGTTTTTTTTTCTATCCTTTTGATCTGAGTCTATGTGGGTCCTTAAAGCAAAAGTTAGTGTCTTATAGGCAGCATACAGTGGGTCTGTTATTTTTTTTAAAAATCCATTCAGCCACTCTGTGCCTTTTGATTAAATAATTCAATTAATTTACATATAGAGTAAGTACTCATATGTAAGAACTTAGTAATGCCATTTTATTAACTGCTTGCTGGCTGTTTTGTAGTTCCATTGATCCTTTTATTCCTCTTTTTCTGCCTGCCTTTATGAATTGGCGATTTTCTATGGTGGTATGCTCTAATTTGCTACTCTTTATTTTTTGTGAATCTACTGGGGTTTTTCACTTTGTAGTTATCATGAGGCTTACATAAAACATTTTATAGATAAAATAGTCCATTTTATGCCAACAGTAACTTAACTTAGAGTATGTACAAAAACTCAACCCTTTACACCCCACTTTTATGTTTTTAATTTCACAATTTACCTTTTATATTTTGTATTTGTTAAGTAATGATTGTAGCTATAATTAATTTTAATACTCTTTTCCTTTAACTTTTATAATATAGTTAAATGGTTAACACACCATTAGTGTTTTCTGAATCCGATTACATATTTCCTTTACCAGTGTGTTGCATACTTTAGTATGTTTTCTTGTGACTAAGTAGCATCTTTTCATTTCAGCTTTACAAAACTCCTTCCAGTATTTCTTGTGAGGCAGGTCTAGTTTTGACTAATTCCCCTAGATTTTGTTTGAAGTTTTATTTTTCCTTTATAAAAAAAATTTTTATTTTTCCTTTTTTAAAAAAATTTTTATTTTTCCTTTTTAAAAAAAATTTTATTTTTCAATTAGAATTGACATTCAATATTATTTTATGTATGAGAAAGTCTTTATTTTTCCATTTATGAAGAATAATTTTGTCATGTAGATTATTCTTGGTTGGCATTTATTTTTCTTTCAGCACTTTTTTCTTTTATTTCCCTCTCTCTCAGGCTGTTAGGTGTCCATTGAAAAATCTGCTGATCACTAAATGGGGGTCCCATGTAGGTTAGAATATTTTTTGTTTGCCTCTTACTGCTTTTAGGATTCTCTGCATTTTTGATTTTGGCAGTTCTATTACAATGTGTTTTAGAGAAGATCATTTTGAATTTAACTAGGAGCGATTTATTATCTTCATGAACCAGGATGTCCAAATTTATCCTCAGGTTTGGGAAGTTCTCAGCCATTACAGTAGTCCACTCCCACCTTTTATCTGAGAGAGGTATGTTCCAAGACCTCCCAGGGGATGACTGAAAACACAGATAGTACTGAACCTTATATATACTACTTTTTTCCTATACTTATATAACAATGATCAAGTTTAATTTATAAATTAGGCAGAGTAAGATATTAACAATAATAAATAATAATAAAATAGAACAATTATAATAATATACTATAATAAAAGTTATGTGAATGAGCTTTCTGTGTCTCTGTCTCTATCTCTGTCTCTGTGTCTGTCTCTCTCTCTTTCATAACCGATCTGATAACTGAGAAGGCTATAAGTGACTAGCAGGTGGGTAATGTATACAGTATGAGTATGCTGGACAAGGGGATGATTCACATCCTGGGCATGACAAAGAGGGACGGCACAAGATTTCATCAAGTTACTCAGAACAGTATGTAATTTAAAACATATATAGTTTATTACTAAAATTTTTCATTCTATTTTCAGAATGTGGTTAATCGTGGGTGACTGAAACTGTGGAAAGGGAAATTGTAGATGAGGGGGGAACTACTGTATTTCTTTACATAAGCTTTCTGCCCTCTTCTCCCACTCTTCTCCTTCTGGAACTCTAATGATTCTGAGATTGCTTCTTTTGATGGTTTCCCATAGATCGCATAGGCTTCTTTGCTTCTTTTCATTTTTTTTTGTTGTTGTTTTCTTCTAAGACTAGTGTATTTTAAAGTTCCTTTCATGTGACTCACTGCTCTCGTCTTCTGTTTGTCTATTTGATGTTGATGCTATTGCATTCTTTGTTTATTTATGGAATTCTTTAGCTCCAGGATTTCTCTCTTTTTTGTGTAATTTCTATTTTTTTGTTAAATTTCTCATTTCATTCATATATTGTTTTCCTGACTTTGCTGAATTGTCCTTCTGTGTTTTCTTGTAGCTCATTGAGTTTCCTCAAAACAACTATTTTGAATTCTTTATCTGGTACATCACACATCTCTGTGTCTTTGGGTTTGGCTAGTAGAGGATTACTATGATCTTTTGCTGATATCATTTTTCCTTGATTAGTCTTCTTTGGAGTTTTGTGTTACTATCTTCACATTTGAAGTAACAGTCACCTCCTTCAGTCTTTACCAGTTGCCTTCAGGTAAGACATAGTTTTTGTTTGTTTTGATTATGTTCTGAAGCTGTTTCCAGCCTTGTATGGATACATCTGCTCCACACTTCTTGCTCTCTCTTTTGGCAGAATTGGATGCCTTTTCTTACAACACACCAGGCAAACTGTTGATAACCTCTTTTTTTTTGTTTCTTGAACATGGTGCTATTGCTCAAAATTGTGGTTTCTCCCTTGCTTTCAGACCCTGGCTTTTTTTTTTTTTTTTTTTTTTTTTTGCACATTCTCCCTGTCTAGCCAAGCTTGCTTGTGTCACTACCCTCAGGGGTACACATTAGGTGCCAGCTGCAGAGTGGGGGAAGTTTGGCAGTTGGGATACTGGGGGGTACCCACAGGTCAGTTGGGAGGATCCTCATGAGAAGCTTTCCCAGCAGCATTTGGGCATGCCTTCTGCTGGAATCTGGAATGCAATCAGCAGGTTCTGTGTCCCTTTAGTACCCTTCGATATCCTTCTCTGTCTCTTTCCCAATCGCATCCTTCCCCTGAGTCATAGAACTCTTGCTTGAATACAACAGGAGCTTCAGGAGAGAGGCTTTCTTTAGCAGCATCTCATACAGCTGGAGAAGTTAAGTACTCACTGATCTCTGTTTTCCACCTTGGGGGAGAGTTGATGCTCACAAAGTTCCTCTCACCCAGTCCAATGCATTCAAACTTATTAACTTTTTTTTTTTTTGTCCTATGGAATACTGAAACTTCTCTAGAAACAGGAAGTTCTATGAAAATTCTCTTGTCCATGGGTAAATGCCCAAGTCAGTGTTTTTCAGATACCATAGCCAGAAGGGGTTGGAAGTGGTTCATAAGCTCCAGCCAGTTCCACAGTCATACTGGGGTCTGCCTACCTATACCTGATGCACAGGTGAGTGAGACTCTTCCCGAGTCCCCTGGTGTGGTGGTAGATACCACAGCACCCATAGAGATATCTTTGTTTATGGATGGATGCCAAATTTTAGATGTTATAGAGGAGAAAAAATAAAGGACATCTTATGACACTATGATGCCGATGTTGTTGTGTAACTTTTATAATTTAAATTAATGTTCTTAATTTTGTATTTGTCTGCTGATCAAAAATATATGAAATTTGTACCTTTGTCAATTTTACTTTGTGATATTTCTAAAATAGTTTTCTTTCTTAAGGTAATATTAATTTAAATTGTGATTTAGCCTTAGTTCGATACTTCTTCATACATGGTGTGATATTAGTTATACACTACTTAGTTTAAACTTCAGTGTTAAATACAATCATTAGTTCTAGTGATAAAGTTATAGCTCCATTCATTTTATACAATGTTTTCACCTTTCTTGAGATTCTTAGTTTCAACTATCCATTAGTTGGCTGGATTTCTTCAAGTAATTTATTTTCAGAAAGGGATACGATGTATCTAATAGCTCCTACTGTTAAATTTTGATAATACATTTGCATGACCATGGGTGTAAGAACTCGGCTTACTCATTGTTTTCCTCAGACTGTGTAGACATTATTCTTTTATTTTCAGCAATTGGTGTGACTGTGACAAAGTCTAAGATAGGATTTATATTCTCCATTGTAAACAATATACTTTTATTTTCTACTGGAAACTAACAAACTTCACCAGGATGTGCTTTACTTTTGTTTTTAATGCTCATATTTAGTTGTCCTCTTCTTTTAGTACCTTTTCTTCTATTAATGCTTAACTTTTACTATTGGGGTCTAGTCTTCAGTAATATGACTTTTGTGCATGTAAGTTCTCATTCTTTCTTTCTTAACAATTGCCATTTTAATTGCTTTGACTTGCTTAGCAGAGTCAATTTTACATTGTGATATTTCTAAAACAGTTTTCTTTCTTAAGAATATCAGACAATATTCCTTTCTTTCTGATAAGAATATCAGAAGTGGTTTTCACCTTCCTTTTCTGTGCTGAGTACTACCAGCATTTTTCATCTCCTACTATGTTTTATTCTTTTAATTTCCTTTGTTATAGTTCTTTCTCAGTCTACGTTGTCCATAATTTCTCGAAGCATGAAGTATTTATATAAAATGATCTTATTTCTCCTGAAACATTTATTCTAATACAAATTCTTCAACTGCTTTTGGATCTTTTTC
>NW_011888897.1:542080-545336 GCF_000151845.1 Pteropus vampyrus | reverse complement strand
TAGGATTTATATTCTCCATTGTAAACAATATACTTTTATTTTCTACTGGAAACTAACAAACTTCACCAGGATGTGCTTTACTTTTGTTTTTAATGGTCATATTTAGTTGTCCTCTTCTTTTAGTACCTTTTCTTCTATTAATGCTTAACTTTTTACTATTGGGGTCTAGTCTTCAGTAATATGACTTTTGTACATGTAAGTTCTCATTCTTTCTTTCTTAACAATCGCCATTTTAATTGCTTTGACTTGCTTAGCAGAGTCCATTTTACATTGTGATATTTCTAAAACAGTTTTCTTTCTTAAGAATATCAGACAACATTCCTTTCTTTCTGATAAGAATATCAGAAGTGGTTTTCACCTTCCTTTTCTGTGCTGAGTGCTACCAGCATTTTTCATCTCCTACTATGTTTTATTCTTTTTATTTCCTTTGTTATAGTTCTTTCTCAGTCTAAGTTGTCCATACTTTCTCGAAGCATGAAGTATTTATATAAAATGATCTTATTTCTCCTGAAACATTTATTCTAATACAAATTCTTCAACTGCTTTTGGATCTTTTTCACCCTAATTTTGGTGGGAATGACAGTAAAACAGTGTAAGGAGAGCATCTATGCATAAGTCCCTTGTAAGTTACTTCTGGACATTACTTATTGTGTATGAGAACAGCTTTCCAAGCTAGTCGTTTATTCAAACATAGTTTTGGAAGGGAAAGTTATAGTAATATAGACAAGCCAGGAATTTTCAATCTTTTTACTAGGCGTAATATGATATTGTTGAAGGATTTTAAGAAAGAAGTAAACTATATATGCACACATTAAGAAGAATGCAAGTAGAATTTGTGTAAAATATGAAAGGAGATATTATATAAATATGATAACATTTTCAAACAACTGATAAGGAGAAAAATCTATCATCTGCCTCTAAACACCTATGCAGAACTCCTTAATGTCAGCTGATTTTCAGAAAAGACTTTTCTGATGTATTCAATCAGTCTCCACCTCCTGTAACTTCCATCAGGACATGCACAATTCAACAGAACAAACAGAAAAAGGTCAAAACACATAAATCTCTTCACAATAAGCGTTTTTCTAACAGACCCATTTTTCTAACAGATCCCCGCTGAGATACTCTTAAGCATCCTAGAAGTCCTGTTGTTTGGTTGAGAAAAACCAAACTATAGCTTTAAAACTTTGAAGTGACTTTATTTAGTGTGACTATACTACTCTAGACATCAATTTTAATTTTTCTGAAATCTAAAAATAAGTTTACAGTAATACCCTAGGCTTTATCTTTAGACCACAGTATTCCTGGAATTACCCTTGGTTTGGCATATGGGCACAAACCATTTATTAACGTTATCATCATTTGCCATCTGGAGAGCCTAGGCATTTTAAAATTAATGAAGTCTTGGTTCCATTTGATTTAAAACATTCTTTCCTCAAGTTTTCTCTCCTTCGCATTTCAAAACATAAAGAAAAAACCAGGCCACACTGTCAACACTTTGCTTAGAAATCCCCTAGCTAGATCAGCCTATTTAATTAGGGAGATTTTCTGCTTTCCACATAACTGCAGATAACAGAATTGCTAAATTTTCTGATAGTGTTTAACAAAGATCTTTCCTCCAGTTTCCAATAACAGGTTCTTTACTTGATTTTAAGCCCTCACTAAATCACCCACAAAGTCCAGATTTCTACTAAAAATTTGTTTCAAAGGAATTTGGGCATTCTGGAACATACTTCTCAAAATCCTTCCAGTCTCTGCTTATTCTCTGTTCCAAAACTACTCTCACATTTTCGATATTTGTTATGGCAACACATTGTGCTCCATACTAAAAGATGTTATTAATTATCAAGCTTCTTACAAAATGACCTCAGCCACAGAATAAAAAAACAAAACAAACACTTATTATCTCAGTTCCCATAGCTCAGGAATTTAAGCACAGAGTAGTTGGGTGCCTCTGATTTGGGGCTTTTTACAGTCTGCAATCAAGGTTGACCAGGGTCAGTGATCTCAAGGTTAACTAGAAGAGGATCCACTGCCAAGTTCATGCAAAGGAAGTTGGCAGGCCTCAGATGGCCAGACACAACAATTCCCTTCTAGTGAGACACTCCATATGGCTATTCACAACATGGCAGCTTACCTCCCCTAGGGTAAAGGCTCTTAGAGTGTTATGGGTTGAATAGTGTCCCCAAAGAAAATATGTTGAAATCTTAACCTCAGTACCTCAGAATATGATCTCATTCAGGCATGGGGCCCTTGTAGGTATAATTAATTAAAGTGAGGTCATATGGGAGTAGGTGGGCCCTTAATTGAAAATGACTAGGTGTCCTTATAAAAAGAGAGAAATTTGGACACACTCAATAACAGTAGGAAGAATGCCTTCTGATGACGGAAGCAGAGTTTAGAATTATGCAGATACAGACTGAGGAATGCCAAAGATTCCCGACGACACCAGAAGCTAAGAGAGTCATGGAACAGATTCTCCTAATAGAGTGTGATCTTCCTCACAGCTTGATTTCAGAATTTTAGCCTCCGGAACTGTGAAAAAATTAATTTCTGTTGTTTTAAGTCACCCAGTTTGTGGTAATTTTTTATAGCAGCCCTAGGAAACAAAAAGGGAGAGAGAAAGAGAGAGGAGGAAGAGAGAGAGAGAGAGAGAGACAGAGAGAGAGAGAGAGAGACAGAGAGAGAGAGAGAGAGAAGACGCAGTCTCTTTTAATCTCAATACTGACACATATCTTTTTTGTCTAGTGTCAAAGGGAAAAGATTACGTGATGATGTGAATACCAGAATTCCAGGAGGCTGGCATGACTCCAGACCATCTTAGAGGGTACGTATCTATATGTCCCATTAGATTGTTAAGAATAGGAATTAGTTCATTCTACTATATATTCACTATAGCCTAAAACTGTGATTGGCACATATACTATATTCACAATTATGTTTTGATATTCACTAATTAAACACAATGGAATTTGCAAAATTAAATATTATTTACTTTTATAATCAGAATAATCTTCAACACTGACCTAAAAACATCCGTTATCAGTCAGAACAGTTTAAACTATGCTGTGACTCTGGTTTCTCAGTCTTTAAAAGTCATATTAAATTTAGACATTTTCACATATTGTAAGTCATACTCATTATGCCCTCAATATAAACACGGGTAAAATTTCCTCATAGATCTTGAAACCACATTAGATGTTTTTGCACTTGAAAAATAGTTCGTGTTGTCTTGGTTTAACTCTTTTCACATATT
>NW_011888897.1:537464-541955 GCF_000151845.1 Pteropus vampyrus | reverse complement strand
ATAAACATGGGTAAAATTTCCTCATAGATCTTGAAACCACATTAGATGTTTTTGCACTTGAAAAATAGTTCGTGTTGTCTTGGTTTAACTCTTTGATAAATGAGCAATATAAACCTTTCAATTGTGAAATCTAGCAGCAATTAATAACTTCCAAATTCCTAGATATTTTTTCTCATGCTTCAAGTCAATTAAGAGTTAACTAGTGATTCTGCTTTGCATTTACCTCCCTTCAGGAACCAGAGGTACAGAGAAGGTACCACTGGGAATGCTGCCATCTACGATAATAAGGGGGAGAGGGGAAGTATGTGGCAAATTACACTTTAGTTTAAAACTCCCAATAATAATATATATTATACACATTCATTGACTAAAACAAGTCATATGGCCATGTCTGAGCTCAGGGAGGCAGAAAAGTATAATCTTATTATGTTCCCGGAAAGAAGAAAACCAGAATATATTTATAATTAGCATTAACACTGCTAACACTCCCATAGAGCATTCCAGAATCCAGAGTAATATAATCCTTAATACTTCAGAATATATGTTTAATGATGTTATTTTTTTAAACCACATAAATAATATAGTCCATACAGTATCTGTAAAACAAATAAGGAGAAATGGATACTTATCCACATTGTTTGTCTTTGAGCTTGAAGGTCTGAAAACTTTTAAGACTCTTGACATCTTGCCAGTTGCTTTCTAGAAAGGTTGTGTCAATTAAATTTCATGCCAATTATGTAGAAAAGTGCCATTTCTCATCTACCCTTAACACCCCCAAGTATTTCCTTTCTTATTTTCTTATATTTGCTGATAGGTAAAATTGTATTTACTTATTTTTATATTTTATTCTAATCATGTAGTCCTTTTGCTGTTGTTGATGTTCCAGGACAAATTCATATTTATACTTTAACCTGTGTGTACTAAGCCAGCCCAGTGCAAAGCTTTGGAGCCAGACTTAGAAACTTGCACTTGAATCCTAGCTTTAGCTTAATAGTTTTAACATATTGGGGCCTCTAACTGTCAGTTTGTAAAAACTTTAGGATCACGGATTGCACAGATTCAAGTCCTACCTTTCCATTTTTCTTATGTTGTTGCCTTGGACAGGATTTATAATCTGTCAAACCTGTTTCTTAATCAGTGAAATCTGGAAATAATGGTGCTTTATGGAGATGGGAAATTTGTGTAATGGGTTTAAGAGAGCTTTTGGCTGGTGGTAGGCTCACACCAAAGTAGGCTCAATATTTAGACAATCACTGTACAAATAAAATAAATTACAGGTACAAAGTATATATGTCATCCTTTATTCATTCAAAAAAAGTCATTGAAAACAGTTTTATTATTTAAGTAATTTATGAAGTAGTTGAGGTAAGGCATTATTCTACATTATTACAGATTTTTACCTGGAGGGGTTCTTTCTTTCAGTTTTATACAAAAAGCACTAAACTTTATCACTGGCATGGGGGCTAAAAAAATACTTTTCTTCCCACTTTCTAAATTCTTCTACCTCAGCTAATAATCAAATTAAAAGACAGATTAACAGGAGAAAATAAAAATTTAAATACATGCACAGAGGAAATTTATATAACAATGAAAATTCCAAAGACAGTGAGGCAACGCTGGGTATATATGACATTTTGAACAAAGGAGAAAAGTAGGGGAAAAAGGTATTAGATTTTAGAAGTGAGAATGGGCGATTTACAGGTAGTTAAGTAAGAGTAGGACAAACATAGCAGGAAAATTCTTGCTAGGCGAGTCAGAAGCAATGGGACGTGGTGGGGGTGTGTGTTCCTAGCTAAACACATCCCTGCATGAAGCCCTCTTATTTACCATCCTTAATTCAAATTAGGCTAAGGTAAACACACTAAGATCTTCTTTCTGAAGCAGATTATTCTATCTGAATCTCTTGGGCAGGAAATGGGGGTGGGATGTAGTGTCAAAGTTTCTTTCTGAGTCTTGTTTCTCAATAAACAGCTTTTAAAAATACTCCAAAAAGTATAACCACACACAAACTTCATTTCTTTAAGATAGCTTTTTCTCTGAGTCACGACTTTGCTTAGTGTAATGGCATTGTGACTCGCTTGCTTTTTCCACCCTTATCCTTCCACCTTTGTATGCCTATCCCCTTAATCATTAAGCTTTACGAAATAAAGTTCTGGCCAGTGTCAAATCTTTTAAGGATAAAGCCTCAGGTCTATGATCATGAAGACAATAAATTTTGGTTAAACTAAGGATAACATCTTGGCTTTAGGTGTGTTTCAGCCTCAGACCCATTGAGTAGGAACAGCTGAACCAACCACAGGACCAGATGGGATAGCACTATGGCTGATCCTAGACCTAGACATGATGAGCAATTATCCGTTCAATCAGTTGTGTCCACGACCCCAACTCCCTTTGTTTCTATGACTAAGGCATTTTCTCCTATATAATCAATCCTCTTGAGACACTCTGGAAGCCAGGTTTTCGAGAGTAATAGCTTGCCTGTGTCTCCAGGACTTGCAGCTCTCTAAATAAACTCTTACTCTATTTGCTGCAAACCCAGTACCTATCTCTTTGGCTTCGACACACACAGGCAGACAAACGACTTTTCTCCAGTAATGAAAGGCAGCTGCAGGGTGGCAAAAGTTTGGTTCCCGTTACAGAATATAAGGCCTGATCCAAGCAGTCAACAACTTGATTTTTGTCAGTATGACATGGATGTAGGTAGTTATGTGGACATATTATCTTGGCCACTAAAACTCTTACTTTCTCCTGTGACCTGCTTCCTGGAGACATCATCCCATGAACACTATTCCATGAACTAATTCTCTCCACCTGCTCTTAAAATGAATTTCTCTTTATCTACCTCCCAGATACACCAGAGGCAGGAGGGATGCACCATCCCTCCTAACCTAACTCATTGAGGGTTCTGCTCCTTGATTACAATGTGGGGTGGAGAGTTTCTCACACCATCAAGAAATTTTCCAACACCAGCTGCGTGTCCTACAATTCAGCTCAATCTTGACACTATCTATGTGGAGATAGCCTTGGATTCCACAGATTAAGGGCTCAATGTTACAAGATGCCAGTCACCAGTTCAGGTTGTCATCTGTGTTTCTGACCCACCAGCTATAGATTGGAAGTTCCAACTGTTAGGTAGTTGGGCAGACATGAGCAATGGGGAAACAAAGGAACAAAGGTTCAACCCAGAGACCCCCCAAAGACCTCCTCGAAACACCCAGTTTATAGTTATAAATCACTCCTGCATTTTGAGGGAAAAAAAGTAAAAAAGGCCAGAAAATAACTAGTTTAATGTGGCCAAAAACACTTGCGCAGTGAGGACTACTCTAACCTTTCCACCCAATCTTCACTATACCATCATTATAATATCATGCCTATGCTCAGAAGTTCATGAACCTAATTATAACAGACTGAATCTGGGTAACTGCATGCACAGTAGGCAGAGTTACATAACAACCAAATGTCAATCAAAATGACTTCACATGTCAATCATCTAAGACAACTTTTGTAACCTCCTGTCACAGACCTAATGTAATACAGATCTTCCCACTTCTGTGGAGTTACAACCTTTTTGCTGAAATCCACCCCTCCCTTGGAGTGTACTCTATCTTTTGTCTTTTTACCTCTCAAATTCCACGGGGCTGAAGACTCTTTGGCATGGCCCATCTCTTTCTAAAAATGTATTTTCAATAAATCTTACTTTTAAAACCTCACTGACCTGTAATTCTTTACTGAGTCAGCAGGGAAGAACCAGGGACCCCCCAGTATTACCAGGGCAATGCCGGATTTTAGATTGCTCCAATGGTAACACAGCTATCCCTCTTCATGTTTCATTAATTTGCTAGACTAGCTCAAAGAACTCAGATAAACATTTACTTACTGCATTATCGATTTGTTACAAAAGGCTATCATGCAGAAACAGCCAGATGGAGGAGATATATAGGAAAAAATACAGGAAAAAGACACAGATGTTCCGTGCTCATTTAGTCATTAGTAACTATCTAGTTCATCATATCATATGAAAATGTCTCCCATGGTGAAACTACTCAGGTTTACAGGCTTCCATTTGGTCTTGTCAGATTCCAAAAGCAGGAGCAGTGTAGCAATATATGGTTTTACTATTTCAATTCACTATTTCAAGCATCTGATATAACTGAGTTAAGAGACAGTATCCTCTCTTGCTCTGAGCATCTTTTAAGGTGTTAGTGTAATATTCAGTTTCCCTCATTACATAACCTATTTAGTCATTCTTTTACCCATAGCTACCATTTTTCCTTATCTTCATTTATATCCAAACTTTTCCACTTTGGAAGGGACGTTAGGCTTGGCCACTGGTTTGGTCTAGATTTCAGGCAGCAACACTGGTCTAGCAAGGACCTCCCTTTCAATCTACTTCTGCTCAGATAAGGTAAAGTACATGGATGCAGATCTAGTGGGCTATCTTTACCACCAGGCAATATGGCTGCATTCCCAGTTAATTCCAATATTGCCAGA
>NW_011888897.1:505519-535954 GCF_000151845.1 Pteropus vampyrus | reverse complement strand
TGATTACACAGACAAATCGTTCGTGCCAGATCTCCAGCTTCTATTTTACATTGTGTGGACTCAGACAATATTACTCATTCCCATTTAGCATGTCCGATTAATAGTGCTTGAAGGGCAGATTTATATGCCTTCTGTTTTATAAATCACAAAGCTACACTTAAAAAAAAGCTCCTTTCCAGATCAGGGAAGTCATTTCTCATGTCTGAGTCAGTCACATTCAAAGCAACTCAGTTGCTTTCCCTCCTTTTCCCAATGGCAGGCTCAGAAGTGGAGTTTTAGGAAGAATGACTGGGCTTTGAATAAGTCCAAGTAGAGATTCTTAAATCTGTTCCAGGTAAGTGATCTGCATCCCTCTGGTGCCTGAGTTTTTTATAATTGGGGTGGGATTGGGGGAGAGGCAATGGGATCTGAAAACCCAAAATCTTGCCCCTGGAGGCAGATTTTCCCACTTTATGCTGTTTGCCACTTAGTTCCTTTCTCCAAGCAAACTTCCCTGATCATAGTCTTCCTCATCTCCTGCTCTGGGATGGTCTCTCCTAGGGACTGTGGGAAACTTCCCCTCTTACTAACCTGGCAGTGATCATTTCTGATTGCATGCCAGGGCTGGAAATTGCTGGAAGTTGCCATCACCAGCAGCATGTGCCTAGCATGGGAGATTATTAGAAATGCAGAACCTCAGGTCCCACCCCAGACCCAATGAATTCCAATTTGCAATTTAATAATATCTTTAGGTGATTCATAGACACATTGAAGTTCTAGGATCAGTGCTGTAAAGGTCACAGTCCCTGACCCGCACCCCTCGCCCCCATCACTTACTACTGGGTTTTCATTCCAACGTCCCCCTGACTGACTGTGTGTGTTTGGGGGCCGGAGTGAGATGGCAAGAGGGGAGATGAACACTGGTGCTGCTCACCAAGAGTTTACATTGGATGTTTGTCTGCCAGTAAAAAAAAAGTATTTGTATATAAAGAAATGGAGTAGTGACTGCTAGAGTGAAACTTCTTTTGCAACTGCTCCAAAACCCATGTGCTTTATCTGAGTTAATTTACTAACATCCTACCAGAGGGCGCTGTAATGCCTTTCTTTTCAGTCCTTAAAACCTTTGTATACTAAAGCCAGAAAGTTCAAGTTATCGGTGCTTAAATACATGTAATTTAATCGGATGCATCAAGACCTGTGTTATCCAGGTATTATTTTCTTGACTTTGTAGGTGAGTAAAGAGCTGTTCCCTAATTCCAAAACTCAGGCTCCTTTTGTAACCTATAGTACCACATTTGTTGCTGTTATTATACTACAAATACCAAGTCATATGGAGAAATAATTAAAACAAAAGTTTGCTTACCTCACAGTTTTAAGGCAAAACTGTGCTTAAGAAGGTAGCTCTGCTCCTAGTTAAGTAGTCAAGCTAAACAATATTTATTGGGTTGTTTTGCTAAGAGTCTTTTAACTGCTTATGATGCAAATGTAATCCATATCGTTTAGACTTTGAAAAGTTAAATGAAATATTGTTGGGTGTTCTGCAAGAAATTTAGAGAGTGGTGAATATCAAGGTAACTCAGAACAAGATTTTTGAATGTATATGATGACTTGGCCAGCCTTAATATTTCCCTCAGCTCATATGAACTTTAGACAGGTTTCTTCCTGACTCTTGGTCCCTGATTTTTTAGATAGGAGTCTACTTTTCATAAGTACCAATCAGTCATTATTGTTTCACTATGTTAAACTATGTCATCTTTTAAGATACACACACATATACATTCTTTATTTTCGACAGTTTTAGTTTTATGGAAAATTAAACAGAAAATACAGAGAGTTCCTGTTTCCCTTCTTCCTCCAACACAATTTCTCCTATTAACATCTTGCATTAGTGTGGTACATTTGTTTAAATTGAAGAACAACTCCTGCTACATTATTAACTAAAATGCATAGTTTACATGATCGTTTACTCTTTGTGTTGTGTATCCTATCTGTTTTGACAAATGTACATGACATCTATCCACTGTTATAGTATCGTAGAGAATTGAATTGTATTGTCCTAAAAATCCGGTGCTCTACTTATTTCTCTCGCTCCTAGATTTTACAGTATGTAGCCTTTTCAAATTGTCTTCTTTCTCTTAGCAACATACATTAACAGTTCTTCTATGTCTTTGTTTTTTTTGTTGTTGTTGTTGTTGCTGTTGTTGTTGTTTTTAACTTGAGATCTTAGGAGTCCCTGAATAATGTCATTGTTTGAAAGTTCCACAGTGTATTTAACCATTCATCTATTGACAGGTATCTTGGTTGCTTCCAAGATTTGGCATTTAGGAATATAGCTGCTCTAAACACTATAAATAGTACAAGTTTTGTGTGGACTTCAGTTTTCGACTCATTTGTGTAAATGCCAAGGAGAGAGACTATATTTTGACTATGCAGATCATATGACTATATTTTGTATCTTAAGAAACCGGCCAAATTGTCTTACAGTTAATCTGCTTTTTGTTATCACCACCTGCTGAAACTTCTCAATAGTTTCAGAGATTAAAACACCTCACTGGAAAAAAAATTGTGATCTAATACTGATTTCTGCAGTTCCTGTTTTAACGATATGTAAATGCTGCTGCAACTGGACAAATCTCATTGTGGGCAGATCCTCAGCTTTAAAATGAGATCACTCCAAAAAAGTCCAAGAAAGAGTGATGTAGATAGAATTAATCTACAAAGAGGCAGAGCCCTGTTCTCATCTTTGGTAGGCCAGGTAGACTCTCAGGCTGTGAAGTCCTCAGCTGACCTTTCTCTGCTCTGCCAGGAAGGGACAGTTTGGGAGATGGGCCTGGGCAGAGGACTTTGCTCAGTTCCCCCAAGCCCAGGTTCTGTCCAAGAATCACGACCGCAGGATTAGGGCAAGCTCTCTGCCACTTTCAGTCCATCACTAGCTCAAATTTGTGCTCCTTGCCAGGGGAGGGTTAAGTGTTCGAGATATGTGTAGCAAGGAAGCCACTAACCCCACCCGTAAAAGGCAGCCAGTGAACCGCCGTGGTCTTCCTGTTTATGAAGCGTTAGGTTTCCTCTTTTGTCTCAAAGGCTGCAAAGAACAGAGAAATGGAACATGAGAAAACAGAACTAAAAGCAAAGAGTCAGGCAGTGGGCTGAAGCAGTGGTCGGTTGGGCCTTGAGAAAGCCAAGTATCCTGCACATACTTTCTTCTACTCGAGGCCGGTATCACATGTTGCCTCCCTCAGGACTTGGTGGGTGGTTGAGGCCTGGATCTAGTGAAGACCTAGGACTTGTGGTGAGATAGATGTGAGAACTTGAGGCTTCCTGGAGGTCACAGTTCTGGGGAGGTCACATGTCAGAGTTTTGTAGCTGTGAAACATCTTCTTCTGCACTCCTTGGCTTTTTCTCCAGAGTCCTAACTACTCCAAATGAGGAACATTACCAGAAACAGAAACAAAAAATGCAGAAGGGGTGACTTGCCAGGGACTTCCCCACAGCATTTCGCCAGGCTATTGTGAAAATCTGACCAGATTTCCTCTCAGATGTCCTGAGGCCCTGACCTGTCCTCTTTATCATAGTTGGCAGAACTCCGAGGTGGGGGAGAACTAGTAAAGGATTACTGAGGACAGCCACCACCACCACCATCCCACCCTATTCTCCTTCCCCGGGATCTGGGTCTTAAGACTTCTGGAAAGACTGCCAGAAGGAAAGGGGTTTCCTAATGTTCTTGTTCAAGGACTCTCTCTCTCTTTTACAGCTCAGCTCTTTACCCCTCTTCAACTTCTTTGCCTTGCTTGGCGTGGAAATTTGTGGAAGTTATGACTTCAAGAAGCATTGGGCCCTGACAACCCCCTCTTCTGAAACTTCCCATAAGTTTTGGTAAGTTTCACATACCAAAAGCTGGGCCGGTGGCAGTGGAGAGAGAAAACAGGTTAAAAGGTGAGTGGTAAAAGATCTGCAAAAAGAGAAAAATAGTATTGATTAGAATGAAAATGAACAAACAGAAAAGAGTAAATTGAAGCAAATTTCCCTATGACCCATTAAACTGGTCTCCCATTCCTGTGAATAGATCAGTGCAATACAATGTCTTTGCTTTATTTATCTGATGGAAAATAATAATCTTTTCTTTTAACAGATTTAAGTTAGATACTACTCGTCCTGTTTAGTTTACATAAAAGCAACATTTTTCACCAATGACTGCATGAGCTTGTTGACCAGTCAGTTTTTAAAGCATGACCATTTTGGAGAACAACAGAGGCCAAGCTGGTAACTTATAACTAAAGTACTGTGAAAGTTTGCACAGTGGTATTGAACTCTTGTTTCATTACATGAAGAGATTTAAGATTACCTTTTCCATTCATACTTTCCAAGGCTTGGGAATAAGTGACTCACCACTGAAAGGAACTGGAGTTATGATACACAAGTGGATTTTTTCCAATTTCTCGATTGGCACGTTTATGCAGCATAACTTTATGAACAAAGGAACCCAGGTTTGCAATTTGGCTGGCATTTAGGGAGTTTACAGACAAGGTTAAAGTGGAACCTGTCATCAGCAAGGGAAAGAAACAACCATTTGAATGGGAAAATATGTTTGTAAGCAACGCCTCCGATAAGGGCCTTACGTCCAAAACATACAAAGAACTCATACAACTCAATAACAATAAAAAAGCAAATGTTCCAATCAAAAAATGGGCAGAAGACCTGAACAGAAACTTCTCCCAAGAAGACATACAAATGGCCAACAAACATATGAAAAGATGCTCATCATCACTAGCTATTATGGAAATGCAAATCAAAACCACAATGAGATACCATCTCACACCTGTTAGAACAGCTGTTGTCAGCAGGACAAGTAACAACAAATGTTGGAGAGGATGTAGAGAAAAAGGAACCCTCATACACTGCTGGTAGGACTGCAAATTGGTATAGCCACTATGGAAAACAGTATAGAGTTTCCTCAAAAAACTAAGAATTGATCTACCATATGATCCAGCAATCCTTCTACTGGCTATTTACCCCAAAGACTTGAAAACCTATATCCGAAAAGAGATTTGCACACCGATGTTCATAGCAGCATTATTCACAGTGGCCAGGACATGGAAGCAACTGAAGTGTCCTATGATAGATGATTGGCTAAATCAGTGGTACGTATATACAATGGAATATTACTCAGCCATAAGGAGTGATGAAATACTGCCATTTGCGACAATATGCATGGATCTTGAGATAATCGTGCTAAGTGAAATAAGCCAGACAGAAAAAGTTGAAAAATCACATGATATCACTTATATGTGGGATATAAACCTAAAAGCAACAAATGAGCAGAACAAACAAAGACTCATGGACATGGACTATAGACTAGTGGTTATTAAAGGGTAGGGGGTGGGGGGAGGAGGGAAGAGGTAGATGGGGTAAAGGGGATCAAATATATGGTAGCTGAAGGAAACTGGACTTTGCGTGGTAAACACACAATAGAATATAAAGATGTCAAATGATAATGTACACCTGAAAATTATATAATTATATTAAGCAATGTTACCCCAATAAACTTAATAAAAAAGTAAGAAAAAAATAAAATATAAAAGTAAAAGTTCCTAAAACAAAACAAAACAAAGCAAAAACAACTAAGAATAGACCTACCATATGGTCCAGCAATCCCTCTACTGGATATTTACCCCAAAGATTTAAAAACTCATATTTAAAAAGATATTTGCACACCAATGTTCATAGCAGCATTATTCACAGTGGCCAAGATATGGAAGCAACTGAAGTGTCCTATGTTAGATGATTGAATAAAGAAGCTGTGGTACATATATACAATGGAATATTACTCAGTCATAAGAAGAGATGAAATACTGCCATTTGCAACAACATGGATAGACCTCGAAATAATCATGCTAAGTGAAATAAGCCAGACAGAAAAAGTTGAAAACCACATGATATAACTTATATGTTGGCTATAAACCTAAAAGCAACAAATGAACAGGACAAACAAACAGAGACTCATAGACATGGACTATAGACTACTGGATACCAGACTGTAGCGGGAATGGGGGAGGGGTGAGGTAGGCGGGGTAAAGGGGTCAAATATGTGGTGACAGAAAGAAATCTAACTATGGGAGGTGAACATACAACGCAGTATATATATGCTTTACTGTTAAATTGTACACCTGAAACTTCATGGATTTGGTTAACCAATGTTACCATTAAAAAAAATTTAAAAAACAAATTAAAAAAAATTAATAAATAAAGTAATTGTTGCTGGAAAAATAAAAAGTGGAACCTATAATTCCTAGTATCTGAAGCATTTCATGACCTATGCCAGTATGCCTACATTTCCAGTTTCCACATGCCATTTTTCAATCTGTGAGAGCAGAACAGATTGTGAAATAGCCAGTATAGAAGTTCTATAGTCTGGTTTTTGGCAATTATAGAGCTTGTTCTGTCACCCTGCCAAGTAGGTCCAGATTTTAGGTGTACCCAGATATAGTTTGTGGTATTGGGCAGCTTAATACGGAGATCAGCTTCAATACCCCGAGATGTATAAGAGTGGCTTGTAAGCCATCTAGAATGTTTAGTGATTTGGCAAACATTTGTGTCAAAAGGGTAGTGCTAGAGTATTTTACAATTTCCTTGGCATGTCTGAAGATGCCACCTGTGTGTCTCCTTTACTACTCACAGAGAACTCTTCTGACTCTCTCGTCACCAAATGTGTGGAATTTTTTTACCCCACAACAAGCAGTTGTCTATGACACCAGCTGGGTATCCTACAATTTAACTCAATTCTAACATTTTCTACCTGAAGATAGTGTCAGATCCCACAGGTTATGGGCTCAATACCACAAGACTACTCTCCATTTCAGATGCCTATCACAATTAGTAGGTCCCAAGATTACCCACAATTTCTGTCTGATTTGACTATAAATCAAAGGTTCCCATGACCGTTTCCCCAGTTTCAATTAATATGCTAGCACAGCTCACAGAACTCTGAGAAACACTTACTTACATTTACCAGTATATTAAAGAATGTAGTAAAGGACACAGGTAAACAGCCAGAGGAAGAGATACACAAAGTAAGGTCTAGAAGGGTCCCAACCACAAGAGCTTCTGTAAATCATGAAGTTGGGGCGAACCACTCTCCTGGTGTGGATGTGTTCACCAACCTAGAAGCTCTCCAAACCCCATACTATTGGGATTTTATGAAGGCTTTTTCATGTAGGCATGATCAATTATTAACCCCATTTCTAGCCCCTCTCCCTTCTTTGGAGGGTGGGGTTTGGGGCAGAAAATTCCGAGCTCCTAATCATGGCTTGGTATTTTTGGTGACTTGCCCCTATCCAGGAGCTCACCAGAGTCAACTCAATAGAACAAAAGATGCTCCTGGTGCTCTTATCACTTAGGAATTTATAAGGGTTTTAGGAGCCCTGTGCCAGGGTCAATGTCAAAGCTAAATATGAAGACAATAGATGCTCTTAGTGTTCTTATCACTTTGGAAATTACCAGGGTCTTAGGAGCTATGAGTCAGCAACTGAAAGAAGAGACAAATATATGTATATTTGTTTAATCTTACAATTTGTTAAAGGAATCCAGGTCACCATTAAGTCCATGGTTAACTATTTCTCACTACTTAAGCAAGATATTTCTGACTATTTTTGAAATGCTCCTTAAATGAGATTTTTCTAGTCTGGCTGGTCTGAAGAGGCACTATTTCCATCTGGATGGGAATGCTGGATACTGTCTCCTCATCTCATAAGATGAATATGCCTTGCTAGTTCACCCAGTTCACTATAGTTCGTTTATACTCTGTAGTTATCTTTGGCAATGGTTCTTTTCCTGCTACAGGCTGTTTATCTAAATTCTTTTAGGCAGTTAAAGGAATGACAAAGAAAAACTTCCTGAATTTAAAAAAAAATAATCAGCCTACAATAATACTTATGCCAAAAAGACATTTTAGGCTGTTGTATTTTGCTTCCTTATAGAATCTCATTTTGATAATTCAAGCATATCATCAAATTGGCTGTGAGTTAGAATAAGTTAAAAAAAAGTTCAAATTTCAAACACAAACTTTCATTTTCGTGTTCCTGCCTGTTATCGTTTTGCAAATAGAATAGAGTTCCTCCTAGAGGTTTGTGAACAGACCACAGAGTGCTGCTCCTCTAAGCAGAAAGATGACGGCTAAAGAGGTTTCACTTAAAATGTTACAGACAGACTTTACCTTCAGAGATGGTGTGGAGAAGAAAAGATCTGGTAATGTAAAATTTATGAAGTTTGAAAAGACAAAAAGTGGGGAGGGGAGTTTTTATTCCAGTGAAACATCATGAGAATTGTATTAGCACTTCATAGTCAATCTCTGTAGGAGATATGTTTTCAGGGAGGGTAAGTACGTCAATGTTAAATCAGTTATTTTATTACTGTTTCTGTTACTTAAGCATTTCTGGGGCAGGAGAAATGAACAGTGAATTCGATTATAAGAGGATAAGAGAAAAAAATGTTCTTTGTGTTTATATTGTTAGTCCTCCTGTTTCCCCCGGGTCCCTGGCAACTTGGTGTATAGATCCTTTGTAATTTACAAATGGATACGGGGGCTTAGGGGTGAGGGTAAGAGGCTGAACTTATCCACCAGCAAGTCCTTTAGCATTTTTAATTTATAGCAAATTTAACTAGAAAGAGGAAAAATGTAATAAATGTGTGTTTGTACTTTGGTCCAGCAGAAAGGATACCTTTTATTAAACTTTTATCTTCTGCATTTTGGAAAACATAAATTTCATGATTTTTCTTCTTTGCTTCTCCCTTCTCCATGAATTTTGTTTTCTATTTTGGAGGATAAGATATTGGATTCTCTAAAAATCAGGGTTAAACCTAAGGAAAAATGAAGTTTTTAAAGATTGTTAATGTTTCCAAGCTAAGCCAATTGCTTTTTTAGCTGAAACTATTTCACAATTGGAATGTTGACTAATCAGGATGTTATACAATGCAAATAAAAAAGTTACTTTTTGAAATCTAAGCTAACTGTTTTTTGAAAGCTAAGTTAACTGTTTTTTGAATCATAAAACTAAGTGTTAAAATTAGGCCAATAACCATTTAGGTGTGAAGCGATATCCCATTGTGAATGGATTTTCATGTCCCTGATGATGAATGATGTTTTAAGCATCTTTTAAAAAATATTTACTTTATTTTAAATTATAGTTGACATTAAATACTAAATTAATTTTAGGTGCACAAGATAGTGATTCGAAATTTGTATAGCTTTTGAAGCGATGACCACAATTAGTCTAGTAACCATCTGTATATAGTTATTATGACTTTCTGCTGCATATTACATCCCCTGACTTATTTTATAACTGGAAGTTTGTACTCCTTAGTCCCTTTCCTTTTCTGTCCATCTCACTGACTCCTTCACCTCTGGCACCATCAATTTGTTTTCTGTATCTATAAGTTTGATTTTGTTTTATTTTTTATTTTATTTTTTTGGTTTTTCTATGCTATACCCTAAATCCCTGTGGCTGTTTTGTAACTACTAATTTGTATTTCTTTATCCCTTCACCTTTCACCCAAAATGATTCTGTTTCATTTTGTTTGTTTTGCTTTTTAGATTCCACATATAAGTAAATTCACATGGCATTTGTCTTTGTTCAACTTATCTCACTTAACGTAATACCCTCTAAGTGCACCCATGTTGTCACAAATGGCAATATTTTATTTTTGTTTATGGCTGAGTAATATTCTGTTGTATATGTGTACTACATCTTTATCTATTCTTTTTGCTTTCTTTGGCTAAATATCCTGAAGTAAAATTACTGGGTTATACAATAGTTCTATTTTTATTTTTTGCTATTGAATTGTATGGGTTCCTTATATATTTTGATTATTAATGCCTTATCAGATCAATGGTTTTCAAATATTTTCTCCCATTTAGTGTTGTCTTTTTATTTTGCTGTTTGTTTCTTTTGCTGGGCAGAAATATTTTACTTTTCAATTAGATTGTTTATGTATATATTTTTGAATTAATTTTAGTTTTTGATTTGATGTTACTATAAGTGAGAGTTTTCTTTTTAATATAATTTGTTGTTGGTGTCTAGAAATGTAACTGATTTTTGCATGTTAATTTTATATCCTTCAACTTTATTAAATTTATTTGTTGTAATGGTTTTTTGGTGAAATCTTTAGTGTCTTCTAAATATAAGATCATATTATTTGTAGACAGAGAGAGTTTTACTTCTTTTCAGATTTGGATTCCATTTAATGGTGTCTTTTTTTTTTTTCCTTTGCCTAATTGCTTTGGATTGGACTTCCAGTACTATGTGGAATAGGAAAGTTGAGAGTGGGGTGTGGGAACCCTTGTTTTATTCCTGATCAGCAGGAAAGCTTTCCTTCAGGACTTCTAACCAGGTTTCTTATTTATGAAAGTAAATCTGCATTGTTTGAATGTGAATGTTTCTTTTTCATCCTGATTTCAACTCTTTTTGTTTCTTTTTCTCTCAACACTTATTCCAATAACTGTAAGAGTCCCTAGGGGTAAAAAAAATTCTGTTTCTCTTTTCTCTGGCTCTATTTGGGCAATTGCCATCATTTATGAACCAGTATCTCTTGTGAAATGAGCTGGCACTAGGGAAGTTGTGGTACAGATGCCCTTAGAGGTTGATTTTGTGATAAATTTAAGTTTTTCTTCCTAAGACTTTCTTGAGAATGAGAATATGACATTTGTATTTTATAGGTAAAAATCTCCAAATAAAACATCTAGCAACTCCATATCCTGTAACCTGTATTTCGGTTATTATTTGCTCCTTTATTACAATCCTTGTAATTATAATCTCACTCGTTCCGAAAGGTAAGTTACTTGTTTTTTAAACTTTACAACATTCTCCACTCATTTATATTGTCAATAGATATTTACTGAGTTCCATTTTGTACCGGGTACTGTGTCAAGTGCTCTAGGTATATCAGTGAACAAAACACGTAAAAATTCCTGCTCCTAGGGAACTTATGTTCTAGAAAGAAGACACAAATACTATGATAAATAAAGATAAGGGTGGAACAGGTTCCGGTATACATAAAGTAGCCGAGTTAAGACTTTTTGAGAAGATGACTCTTCAGCAAACTTTCAAAGGATATGAAAGAGTGAGGAAAGCATTCCAGGTAGTGAGAGCAAGCAAAACGATCTCTTGGTTTGTCTGGGTGATAGCAGGGAGGCTGTCCTAGCTAGAGCAGAGTGAGAATAAGGAATAAAAAAGGATGGAGGTCAGGGGTCATAGCCTTGTATGTCATTTAAAGACTTTGGCTTTTACTTTGAATGCAGTGGAGAAAAGGAAGGTTGTAGGAGAGGAATGTCGTGATCTGACTCCATTGTAGAATAAACATTTTGACTGCTATATTGAGAATATTTAGGAGACGATGGTTGAATCATGGAGCCATATTAGGACAATCTTGTAGTAATCTAGGCAAGAGATGATGGCTTGGGCCTGATGATAATATTGAAAGTAGGACAGGGTGGTCAGGTCTAGACATTTTGAAAGTTGAATTAACAGTATTTCATATCAGATTAGATGTGAAGGTTTAGAAAGAGAAAAGTCAAAGATAACTCTAAGAATTTTCTATTAAGCTACAGCAAAATGTAGTTGCCATCCATTGAAAGAAAGGTTGTGGATGTAAAGAGTTCCATCTATGGAGCTATTTCCTGACACGTCACAATCAGAATTAACATTTTATTAAGTAAATACTCAGGTGAGATTTCTGAGTTTTTATCTTCTACTTACTCAGTTTGAGAATGCACAAAAGTATAAAATACTTAAAAAAATTCCTTTGTATATGGAGGCAACAGGTCCTCAGCATTATTTGGCATGCTTGGTATGTCCAGGAAGAAATGACATTGATATTAGTAAATGTTATGAGTATTCTGATTATATTAAGGGTCTTTGAAAGCTTTTTGTTTCTATAACTCCTAAACATGATGTAAACATTTTTGAAAACTAAATATCCCATGGTAAATGTTTATGTTAACCACCTGACATTTTTCATCAGAGATTTAAATAGTTGCAAATGAGGTACTTTCCAACATGTTGCAAATGTTGGCACTTAAAAATTATTCTATTATGTTGTTTTTTAAAATGTATCTATTGGTATTTGAAATTTGATGCAATTTGATACCCACTATTATCCATTTAAAAAATACATGAATAAAATTGTCTTAAGTTTTGAAAAATGTGCTTTGTCTTTTTCAAATGCCTGATTACATATTTTATTTTTACTCTAGAATTTTATCACAGCATAATATGTAATATTTTTGTATCCTTAAAAGCCATGTATCCTTTGTTATTTAATAAATTTTTTTTGCCATAGAATTATCTACACATTAAAATTTAATTTTTAAAAAATCATATAATTTTTAACTTCTCAAAATTATTTTTTCTAGATTAAGTTAGAATTACAATTTTTAGTAATATTTAATATGTTAAAGCAACATATATTATAAATTTTGATAATTATCAAAAGAAAAATAAATTTATATATTTATTAAATTATATAATGTAAATTAGTCAAAATGCTGCTCTCAGTAATTTACTGCAATGCAGTATTTGTCATGAATAGATAAAACCATGAGCTATTAGGAAGGATGACAAAAAGCATGCTAATTCTTCAGTAAATGCCTTCACACAGTGTATTTAATTCTAACATTTACCTTTTAATGTAATTAAATTAGAATCACTTATAAAAACTCAGGGATAACTCCATTAATAAAGCTAGACATTACAATTCAACTTTTCTTATGAATATAAGGAGATGGTCTAATCTATAAATTTTCCCCCACCTCAAAAAAAAAGTAATTTGTCTAGAAGTTAGTATCAAGTTTTATTTTTTATTCATATCAAGAAGAACATACTAAATATTTTATGAGAACAAAAGAAGACAATCATACTTGGATTAAATATTTCATGACATTATCTGATAAAATTATCTTTAACTATCTAAACAGTTCATTTATGTAAAAATATGAAATGATATTAACCTTGAGAGCTATTTGCTTTCATTCCATTACCCAATGACTCACTCTAAGTATGAGAATTGAGAATAGCTGCAAAGAAATTACTTACCTTTAAATATAAGGGAAAATAAAAGTCATCTTTGGTGTTCAATATTTCTTATCAAGTCTTTTTTACTTTGTTTTTACCAGACTTTCCAAGGAGCAATGCATTCTTTCTTAGATATTAACGTAGGAAAAGGTGAGATTATGAAACAAAAATGTCTATTTTTCTCATAACCTACATTCTGAAGTATTTCTGGTTTTGGAACATCTAACAAGGGCCAAAATATTTTTATACATATTTAACAAAAATTCATATAAAATAGAAAAGTATAGGCAGCACTATATTGTATTTTTGGTACTAAAATCAATATTTGAATTGTGATATGTTTTGTCCATTAGAAGGTTATGTACCCCCTAAGAAATGTGCTATAGTAAAATCTAGCATAATTAAGGAATTTGCCTTCCTTTTGTCAAGAGAAAAAATGGCTAATATTAAGGAGGATGCAGGAAAGGAGAATCTGTATGACACTAGGAAAGAGTGCTACAATACTAAGGAAGTTAAATGCTATAGAAATTGATTTTCTTTAAAACATCAGTGTTCATGTTCTCCTTGGAAAGTCAGGTGCACAGGTACCCCACTTAAAGACTAGTGGGCTAATGACTTGTGCTTAAGATAAGACTCTTACTGATGATTTAGGAAAGCCACAATCGGATGTACATACCTCAAAACTGACCTCAGAACTGTAAGTGGAAAAATAAACAAATAGCTTGAGAAAATTTATTTATTATAATTCATTGTGATTGTCCAACTTTTAGAGAGAAGCACAATGCCAGTCTTAGAGTACCCTGTCTGTGCTGCCTGCCCAGAACAATGGATTGGGTTTGGAAATAAGTGTTTTTATTTTTCCGATGACACAAGGAATTGGACACACAGCCAAGCTTTCTGTGCCTCATTAAAATCTCAACTTGCTCAGTTTGAAACCCTGGAGGAACTGGTAAGAAATATTTTGGATCAGGTTCTTTGTTGAATACTTAGCTCTCTGATAAGGGTAAACTGCATAGGGTTAAAGCTGATAAGTGAGGAAGAATTCCATCCCAGGCAGACCTTGGGGACATGGGATGCATGTTGGTGCCTAACATTTGTTGGGGGTATATTCTCTGTCTGAAACCATCTGAGATATCTTAGATGCATTCTCTCATCTAATCCTCACAGTTAACTTGCAAGATTAGATGCATTGTTCTAATTGTAAAAAGAAATAAGCTAATTATATAATTTATTACCCGAATCGGGAAATTTTGGACAGTGAAAATGACAATATTAATATTATGCTGAAACAACAGGCATATACTGGGACTTTTCCAGTCAAACTGGGATGTATGGTCACTTTAAGTAATTTAGGATCAGAGACATTGAATGACTTAAACTGAGAAGTGGGGAATAGTCTAACTCCAAAATCTAAGCTTCTCAATTATACAGTGCTGCCATCCAAAAAGAGAAGGCTATAGGGAAGAGAGATTTAAGAGCAATATGAGAGAAAGAGACACATGTTTTACTTTCTGTGCTTTATAACAGAAATTCCTAAAAAGATACAAAGGCCTTTCTGACCACTGGATTGGCCTTAGCAGAGAATCATCACATCACATTTGGAAATGGACAGACAACACTGAATATAATGCCACGTACGTTTTGAGACTTCTTTTCCTTCTACCATGTTTATGTGGGGTTATGTATGTGAGTTGGGTTTATAAGAAAATACATTTAATATCATGGAAAGCTTGCTGCACTATGAGGTAAGAAATATAAATCCTTTATATGCACTTCCATTTATCAGTTATGCCTTTGGAAAAACTTGTTATCATGTCAGGTGAAGTCTTTTCCATGATGATGGCATTTGACACAGCTCTTGCACTTTCATCCAATGATTTAAACTTTGCTAAAATGCCTCTTTAGAAAGTAGAGAGAACAGCTGTTGTATAGGGGTTCTAAAATCCTAGAAAGTCACAGAAGAAATGATATGTACAAGATTCTTAAGTCCACTCTTCCAGGTGCTACATCCATTTGTAAAAGAAAGGTCTGCAGGGAACCGATGGGAATCTCTCCTAAAGTTTCATCACCAGAAGGAATTTTGTAACAGTTCCTTGGAGTGTGAACGTTTCAAAGAGGGTATCAATTTTAACTGTAACAATTACACTGGAAATTATAAAATGTAGGGGCCCAACCACTTTCATCAATCAAAGTGAAGCCCTTTTAGTATTTACTAGTAAAAAAGTATTTTTATTTACATATATTTTTGAAACAGTTCAGGAGAACACTGAAAATAATCTTCACTGAAGGCCACTGATGACAGCAGTTCATTTGGCTACGATAGCAAATGCGAGTTAACTATCTAATCAACAACATAACTGAGTTAGTAATGACAAATGTAAACTTGTGATATTCAAGCTGGGACCTTGAGAACATAAAAGGAACTAAATATAGAAATGGCATATATTACTAAACAGCCATATTAATAAAAGGTTTTTACTTTTATCTTACATACATTAAAAAAAAATTTTGGAGTGGGGTGCTTAAGATTACAGGCTGACCTCGGAGATATTATAGTTTAAGTTCCAGACCACAGCAATAAAGCGAATATCACAATAAAGCAAATATTGCACTAAGGCAGGTCACAAATTTTATGAGTTCTCAGTACGTACAAAAGTTATGTTTATACTATACTATAGCTTATTAAGTGTGCATATAGAATAATGTCTAAAATTGTGCTTAATAGCAGTATGCCTAAAACATACAATGTACATACTTAATTAAAATATTTTATTACTAAAAAAATATTAAACGCTATCTGAGCCTTCAGCGAGTCATAGTCTTTTTGCTGGTGGAGGGTAGGGTTTCCCCTTGATGTTGATGGCATCAGGTTGATGGTTACTGGCTGTGGCAATTTCTTAAAATAAGACAACAATGAAGTTTGCTACATTGATTGACACTTTAACAAACTATTTCTCTGTAGCATGTGATGCTGTTTGGTAGCGTTTTACCACAGTAGAACTTCTTTCAAAAATTGGGGTCAATCCTCTTAAAACCTATTGCTGTTTTATCAAATAAGTATATCTACTATTCTAAATCTATTGTGATTTCAACAATCTTCACAACATCTTCACCAGGAGTAGATTCCATATCAAGAAACTACTTTCTTTGCTCATACATAAGAAGCAGCTCCTTATCCATTAAAGTTTCATTATGAGATTGTAGCAATCCAGGTACATCTTTAGGTTCCACTTCTAATTCTAGTTCTCTTGCTAGTTCCACATCTGCAGTTAATTCTTCCACTGAGCCTCTCAAAATCATCCATGAGAGTTGGAATCAACTTCTTCCAAAATCCGGTTAATGTTGATATTTTGATCTCTTCCCATGAATTACAAATGTTCTTAATGACACCTAGAATGGTGAATCATTTCTAGAAAGTTTTCAATTAACTTTGCCCAGATCCATCAGAGGAATCACTATCAGTGGCAGCTATAACCTTTCAAAATATATTTTTTAAGTAATAAGACATGAAAGTCAAAATTACTCCTTGATCCATGGGCTACAGAATGGATTTTGTGTTAGCAGGAATAAAAACAACAATTAATCTCTTTGTACATTTCCATCAGAGCTCTTGAGTGAACAGGTGTATTGTCAATGAGAAGTAATATTTTGAAAGAAATCTTTTTTTTATGAGTAGTAGGTCTCAACAGATGTGCTATCATCCAGGCTTTGTTTTTCCATTTATAGAGCACAAACAGAGCAGATTTAGCATAAATCTTAAGGACCCAGGGTTTTCGGAATGGCTCCAATTTAAAGTCACCAGCTGCATTAGGCCCTAACAAGAGAGTCAGCCTGTCCTTTGAAGCTTTGAAGCTATGCATTAACATCTCTCTAGCTATGAAAGTTCTAGATAGCATCTTCTTCCAACATAAGGTCCTTTCATCTACATTGAAAATCTGTTGCTTAGTGCAGCCATCTTCATTAATTATCTTAGCTAGATCTCCTGGATAACTTGCTGCACCTTTTACATCAGCACTTGCTACTTCACCTTGCACTTCTTTATTGTGGAGATGGCTTCTTTCATTAAACCTCATGAACCAACCTCTTCTAGCTTCAAACTTTTCTTCCTTAACTTTCTTAACTTCTCTTAGTCTTCAAAGAATTGAAGAAAGTTAAGATCTTTCTCTGGTTTAGGCTTTGGCTTAAGGGAATATTGTGGCTTAATACTAATGGTCTTCTATCCAGACCACTAAAATTTTCTCCATATCAGCAATTAGGCTGTTTCACTTTTTTATCATTGGTTTATTCACTGGCGTAGTATTTGAATTTATTTCAAGAACTTTTCTTTTGCATTCATAACTTTTGCTAACTGTTTGCAACAAGAAGCCTAGCTTTTGGCTTATTTCAGCATACCTTCCTCACTAAGCTTAATGATTTCTAGATTTTGATTGAAAGTGAGAGATGTTTGACTCTTACTTTCAGTTGAAAATGTAGAGGCCATTGTAGAATTAACTAATTCTCCTAATTTCAATATTGTTGTGTCTCATGGAACAGGGAGACCTGATGAGAGGAAGAGAGACAAGGGAATGGTGGTTGGCGGGGTAGTCAAAACATGCACCACATTTATTGATTAAGTTCACCATCTTATATGGGCTCAGAATTTTGGTACCCTAAAACAATTATAATAGTAACATCAAAGGTCACTGATCACAGATCACTATGACAAATATAATAATAATGAAAAAAGTTTGAAATATTGTGAGAATTAACAAAATGTGACAGAGACATGAAGCAAGCAAATGCTGTTGAAAAAATTGCACTGATAGACTTGCTTGATTCAAGGTTGCCACAAACTTTCAATTTGTAAAAAATGCAGTATCTGAAAAGTACATGAAGCAAAACACAATAAAATAATGTGTGTGTGTATGTGTGTGTGTAGTGAAGGAATGAATATAGATATCGACTTATAAATTTTTAATATTTTTGTGTTTGGTTTTAGGTTTGCCATCAGAGGAATTGGGGAATGTGCCTACTTGAATGATAATGGAGTCAGTAGTGCTAGGCCTTACACAGATAGGAAATGGATTTGTAGCAAGTCATATACTGTCAATAGGTGACAAATTTCTTCAAGACATATAAATATGTACGTATTATAAATAGCATGTTCTTATCTTTTTAAATAATCATAGATATATAGCACATTTTTTTATTTACTATATATCTGTTCAAATTAGTATTTTTATTGCCTTCGGCTATAACAAAAAACAATTCAATCAAAAAATGGACAGAGAATATGAAAAAACATTTCTATTAAGAAGGCATACACTCAATATCGCTAATCATCAGGGAAATGCAAATTAAAACCACAGTGAGATTCCATGTCACACCAGTCAGAGGGCTATTATTAAAAAGTCAACAAACGAAATGTCAGAACGTGGAGGAAAAGGAACCCTTCGGCACTGCTAGCAGGACTGTAAATTGGTATAGCCACTGTAGAAAACAATATGGAGAATCCTCAAAAAAAAAAAAAAAAACCCCAAAAAACAAAAAGAGATTTGCCATATGATCCAGAATTTATGAATTTCTTTTTCTAAAAAGTATAAAAGCTGTCTCCTTTTGTCATTTCTTTAGGTCCTATATCTATGAGACCTCCATATGCACAAGTTAAATTTGTTCTTTCTCCCTGCTAACCTGTCTTGAGTCATTTTAGTTATTAGATCAGCCAAAAGAACTTAGAAGAGAATTTTCTTTTTCTATCTGACAGTCTTTATAGGGAATTTCCCAAACATTTATGAGAGATGCATTGCAAATTGCTATATGCAGCTGCTTCTCCATTGTTTAGTCTACCAAAAATACTCCCAATATCCATTCATAATATTTTTTGCAAAGATGCAAACTATCATAGAGTGGTATAGTACAGAAATCTGAGAGAGCATGATTCTAAATTAAGTAGGTATTAAATGGTATATGTTGATATTTAAAAAGCATGATTCTAAATTAAGTAGGTATTAAATGGTATATGTTGATATTAAGTAGGTATTAAATGGTATATGTTGATATTAAAAAGAGATGTTCATTGATATCAATTATTTTTTGATATCAAATAATTGATATCAAAGAATAATTGATATCAATGAACATCTCTTTTTCTAGATAGCATGGTCATTTTTATGGTGCCATGTGTGCTAACGAAGGATTGTCTATATAAGAAAAGAGATGTTCATTGATATCAATTGTTCTTTGATATCAAAGAATCCAAGAATAATTGATATCAATGAACATCTCTTTTAATATATAGACAATTCTTCGTTAGCACACATGGCACCATAAAAATGATCATGCTATCTAGAAACTATGCAACATGATTTTAATAACCAATGAGAAAAATTACAATTGGTCTGTGACATTTAAAAATTTTTAACTCATTCAAAATTCTTAAGTAAAATAAGCCAGACAAAAAGTTGAAAACTACATGAAATCACTTATATGTAGAATATAGACCTGAAAACAACATACAAACATGACAAACAGAGACTCATGAACATGGAGAGTAGAATAGTGGTTATCAGAGAGTAGGCAGAGAAAGGGGAGGTAGATGGGATAAAAGGGGTCAAATATGTGGTGACAGAAAGAAATCTATGCATAGTGAACATACAATTGTTGAATTATACACTTGAAATTTACTGGCTTTCATTAGCCAATGTTACCATAATAAATAAAAACAAAAAACAAAAAAACAAAAACAAAATTCTCATTGTCAGTTTCAAATATGTAGGAATATTTAAAAAGTACTAAAAGTAATATTTATTTTGTACTCTATATTAAAACATTAGAAACATTGACAAAGTATTTTTTGTACTTTAATTCTGTGTTTATGTTTTAAATTTCAGTGTGCTACAAAAGTATTATACCTATAAACAACATTGTTTATTTTATCTTTCATTGAATTTTAAATTCTGTATTTATTTTGGATTAAATCACAAAGAGTTAATTCCTGTAATCTTTAAGCATTCAATACTCAGTTTCAGAATTGTTTACATACCATCGAGCTTTAGAAAAAAATTTTTTTTTAAGTTTACATCATTAGCTACGCTGTACTGATGAGTCCCAAAAAGGACGAAATAACAATTTGCAGTGCCTTTCTCTTATGTACCTTCACCCCGCTGCTTTATTGCTGTATTAGTCAATTTATTCTTATAATTCTGTACAATTTTATTGTATACACTATGTCTAGTTCATGTCTGTATCCTTGAAGAGTAGCGCAGTGTCTCGAATAAAGAATATGTTCAATACATGCTTTCATGACTATGAGACTCTGCCTATTTGCCTAGTTTACTGCTAACTTTCTCACAAAAAAAGCCAGATTTCTACAGAAATCTAGAAAGTAAAAAAAAAAAACAATAAAAACAAGATTATATTGGTAAGCTGTGTGTGACTAACAAACAAAATTTGAGTTAAACTGTAATCCTAACTCATCTAGCATTCTTTTGCAAACTAGTTTCTAAGCAAAATATCTAAAGCATGGATTCTATTTCTTACCAGCTGTGATCTTGAAAAATTGCATAGCCCCGCAAACATAGTTTCTTCATGTGAAAATGAGTATATTAACACCAGTTTCACTGTGGTTTTTATTTGTATTTCTCTGATGATTAGTTGTAAGATTCAAATGAGAAGATCGCAGATGAAAATCTCTTGCAATATATTTGAGTGATAGTAAATGTTTAATAAACTATTGTTCTTTCATTATTTTTCTATGGAAGTAAAAGTAGAAATAACAGCAAAATTTCTGCCACTAATGTAGGAACTTTTGAGTGATGTTCAATTCATTGTCATTTTCCCATTGCCAATGACCAAAAGTCAGTGAGCTGTTTAAATCAGTTTCTAACGCTTCAGTGGAAATTGTTACTTGTGGAATTAATTATTCACAGCACATGTGGGAAATATTTCTTCACAAGAATAAGCCTGTAAAAGTAGATTGTTTTACCACAGGAAAAAAAATCTACATAATTTGAGATTTACCCATTCTTTCACTTTAAATCCATTCTGATTCATTCTTCACATTTCAACCAAACTGATCATTCCCCCCACCAGCTTTATTGAAGTATAATAGACAATTAGTTGCTCATATTTACATTGTACAATTCAATGATTTTTTTCAAGTATAGTTGGCATACAATAATATATTAGTTTCAGTTGTACAGCATAGTAATTAGAGATCTATATAACTCATGAGTGGTCAATCCACTAAATCAGGTACCCCTCTGCCCTCTTACATATTTTTACAACATCGTTGACTATTTTCCTTATGCTATACTTTATATCTTCATGACTATTTTGTATCTATCCATCTCTACTTCTTAAAACTTTTGCTTTTTTTCACTGTCCCCCCAAACCCTCCTTTTGCCTAATAGCGCTCAAAATATTCTCTGTATCTATGAATTTGTTTCTGTTTTTGCTATTGTTGATTTTGTTCTTAAATTCCAGATGTATGTAAAATCATTATCTAACTTACTTTATTCAGCACAATACCATCTAAGTCCATGAAAGCAATATCTTTTTCCATCTTATTCCTTTTAATCTGTGTGTGTCTTTTAATCTGAAGTGGATCTCTTGTAGGCAGCATATGTAGGGAGTCTTGTTTTCTTATCGATTTAGCTTTCCTATCTTTTGATTGGAGCACTTAATTCTTTTCCATTTGATGTATTTGTTGATAAATATGTAGTTATTACCATTCTTTATTCATGTTTTTGATATAGGATTTTTCTTCTTAAAGAAGTTCCTCCAACATTTCCTGTAATATTGGCTTAGTGTTGATAAATTCCTTTAGCTTATTTTTGTCTGGGAAGCTCTTTATCTGTCTTTCAACTCTAAATGATAGCTTTGCTGTATAAAGTATTCTTGGTTATAGATTCTAGGTTTTTAACACTTTGAATATTTTGTGCCAAGACCTTCTGTCTTGCAAAGTTTCTTTTGAGAAATCAGCTGCTAGTCTTATGAGTGCTCCCTTGTAGGTAACTAATTGCTTTTCTCCTGCTGCTTTTAAAATTCTCTCTTTGTATTTAACCTTTGGTATTTTAATTATGATATGCTTTGGTGTGGGCCTCTTTGGGTTCAGTTTTTGGGTGACTCTCTGAGTTTCCTGAGGTTGTATGTCTATTTCCTTCACCAGCTTAGGGATATTTTTCATCGTTATTTCTTGAAATATATATTTGATGTCTTGTTCTCCCTCTTTAGGTACCCCTATGACAAGGATATTGTTACCCTTAATTTTGTCCCATAGGCTTCTTAAATTATTATTATATTCTTGGTTACTTCCTTCTTGCCATTCTGTTTGGGTGTCCTTGGCTTCCCCATCCTCTGTATCGGTGGTTCCATCTTCTTGTTTTATCCACTCTATTGATTCCTTCTAATATACTTTTCATCTCAGATAATGTCTTCTTCATTTCTGACTGGTTCACTTTTATAATTTCCATTTCCATTTTTATATTTTTAAAATCTCTTTGTTAAAGTTCTCACTGAGTTCATCTACACTTCCCTTAATTGCATGGAGCATCTTTATAAGCAGTGATTTGAACTCTGAGTCTGTTAGATTGCTTGACTTCATTCTTTCATATGGTTTCTGCTTCTCTGTCTTCCCATTTTGTCTGCCTTTCTGTGTCTGTTTATATGTACTAAGCAAAGCTCCTAAGTCTCCCAGTCTTATCAGTGTGTAGTAGGTGTCCACAGTGCAGTCCTAAGAGATGTTCAGCTACAGGCAAAGTTTAGCCCTAGCCTGTCTCCCTAGGGCCACCTGTTAAGATTCAGCGAGCAATCCACAGGTGCTGTGCTTATAGTTGCCTCAAGAAGCCACGCCAGAAACCGAGATCTTGGTGCTGCTCAGCAAGTGGCACAGAATTCACTGAGGACACAACTGAATGTGGCTTAGATGTGGCTGTGACTTGGAAGAGATAGGATGTCCTCTGAGTGGAATGACTTCTGTTATCCTGTTCAATGGTGTTGACTTCTCAGCTACAGCCGTGCTGAGTCTGCACACTGGGAGCAGGGAGGGCTCAACAGAGGAACAATGGATACTGCCAGCACTTCTGCCCAGTAGAAAGCCTCACCTCCGGCCCTTACTCCAACAACTCAGTGTTCCCCTGTAAGTCCCTGATGACCCCTGAGCAGCTGGCCTGGCGCTGGTGCTCTGAGAGAGCAGGTCTGTCACTGTGAAAGTCCTGCTGGAACACGGCCCCTTTTAGAGGTGTCTGCAGCTTCCGGCTGTCACTGCCACAGCCCCTATCCCACTCAGCTGCTGGGGACTGAGCAGCCTTGTGTCTTTGCCCCCTTGTACCTCCAACTGTTACAGCGTGATTTCTTATTTCTCGCCCTAGTTGTAAGGCTTCTGTTCCTCTAGACCACCAGGCAAAATTTCTTGCCGTATGCTCTGTGTTTCTGTCTCAACTTTGATGTGGTCACAAGAGGGGATGAGCAAAACTTCTATTATCTATGCCATTTTGTCTGTTGTTCCTAAACTGATCATTTTAATCCAAAATATGATTGGGTCACTGCCTTGCATAAAATCTTTCAATAACTCCTCCTTTCATGTAGGAGGAATATACAACCCAAAATCCTAATGGTAATCAAAGTCATATAATATTATTATGATATCTTTTTGCTTTTCATCTTCTCTTAGTCATTCCCTTCAAAATCCCTGCCCCCAAAATTTGACATCAAAATAAAATGAATAAAATACATTATTTACTAAGTGAGTTTCCTGCTAGTGTATCTTAGAAGGTGGAAGGGTCCCAGAAACAATCAGGGCACAGTCATCCATGAATAATTAGGACTGTAGACACATCAGCCACACCAGTTCTAAAGACCTAGATTCCATTGTAGAGGATGAAGGCTCGATGGAGCAGATTAACTTTGGGTGTAGAATCTAAAAAACAAAATAAACGAATAGACAAAACAGAAACAAACTTATAGATACAGAAACATTTTGATGGTTGACAGATGGGAGTGGGGTTGGGAGGATGGATGAAAAAGTTGAAGGGATTAAGAAATACAAGTGGTAGTTATAAAATTGTCACAGGGATGTGAAGTACAGCATAAGGAAAGTAGTTAATAATATTATAAAAATTATGTATGGTGCCAGATGGGTACTAGATTTATTGGGGGCATCACTTTGTAAGTTATATAAATGTCTAACCGCTATATTGTACACCTGAAATTAATATAATATTGAATGTCAGCTGTAATAAAACAATAAAATTAACAAATAAATAAAATTAAAGTAAAAAAAACTTTGGGTGTGGCAGAGAACTGCAATATTCAATGTGTAGAGAGCTACAACTACAAAGAGGTAGTTTAGTCACCTCATCCTTAGTCTTAATAATCACCCTCCATGGAGGGTGTTATTTGATCTTTACATTAGGTTATATTTTCCTATCCTTGTGTTCTCGGTGTTATTTCCCAAATCTAAATCTCATTACACTGTGTTGTTATTGTTTAATCAATTTTCTCATTTTCTAGTAATAATGTATCTATATGCAGAGAGAATTCACAATGACTTTTTCTTCATTATGTTCTCAGTGTTTTATATGGTGCCTGACAGATGGTAAAAATTTAACCAATGTCTATTCAATTAATTAATCTGTCTCAATTTTTTCAGTTGTGGATTTTTTTAGAAAGCATATTTACTCTTAGTGGTTGTGGGCAATTTGCTTAAAATTATCTATAAGTTTAATTCAATTTCTATCAGAATACCAGAAGGATTTTTGTAGATGTAGACTATAGACAAACTTATTCTATAATTCAAACAAAAAGGCATAGGCCTAAGAATAGCTAACACAATCTTGAAAAAGAAGAATAAAGTGGGAAGAATCATTCTATATGATGTTGAGACTTACTATATTGTTAAGGTCATTAAAACAATATTGGCAGGGTGCTGAACACACAGTTTATATAACAGAATAGAGAACCCACACTAATATGAGTGACTGAATTTTCATAAAACTACAGAAGTAATTCTATAAATGATGCTGGAGGAGTGATGTCAGAAGCATGGCAGAATGAGAGATGTTCCCAAATCTCTCTCCTTGAAATATCAATAAGCTGAACACCCAAAACTCAACGAAAAACATCCAACCTACACACAAGCATGTCTGAGTGAGGGATCTGAGAATAAGAGCTACCACAGGTCAGAATTACTTGAGTCTGGCAATAGACAGGAAGAAACAAAAACCTGCCTCTGGCAGCCATCTCCCTGCAGGAGGAGGGAAAGGGAAGAAGGTGCGGCGGGTTCACTGACCAGCCCTGCCTGTGAGAGCTGTGAGCTCCATGCAGGGGCAGGGCCCATGGACCAGGGCAGAAAGCAGAAAAGTGGGGATGCAGACAGGCAACATCTGATTATTACCAGCCACGTTTGCAAAAAGCGAGGCTTAGCCACACCTCTCATTCTCCAACCCAGAGGGGACCTCTCGACATATCCTCCAAGACTAAACACCACAGAGCCCCAGGGGAATATGACCAAATGCTACCGAAACTGTTGTTAACACTGACAGGGACTGAGACCGAGGATAGTGAACATGATTGAATATTTATAAGACAAAAAAGGCATTATTCAGATGCCACCTACTGAAAAACAAAATAAAAACACCTTCTTAGCAATGGGCTAAAGAGAGACCTTTATATAATAAATTTTTTTCTGGGGGGGGGCGGGGAGGAAGCAGAATATACTTGCAATAATGTCTAGACAGGGAAATAGTCCATTAAACACCATGAACAACCAAGGTGACAAGGCAGCTCAGAAAAAAGCAGAAAAGTCTCCAGAAAATAAGCTTAAAGATATAGAAATATGTGACTTAAATGACAAAGAATTCAGTATGGTACTCTGGAAAGATTCAATAAGATCCAAAATAATTCATATCAACAATTTCAGGAATTGAAAAAAACTAGATCAGCAGAATCAGTTTTTTAGCAAGGAGATTGAAACCCTCAAAAAGAGCCAAATAAAAATTCTGGAGATGAAGAACACACTAAAAGAGATCAAGAATGAAATAGCACGCTTGGGAAATATAGTCAACCAAATGGAGGAATGAATAAGTGATATCAAAATATCAAAGACAGAAATCTAGAAATAAATCAGAGAGAAGAAAAGAGAAACCGAAGAATGAAAATTAATGAAAGAGAAATATAGGAACTAGCTGATACCGTTAGGAAAGGAAACATAAGAATAATGGGCATTCTCGAAGGGGAGGAAAAGGAGCAGGGATTAGAAAGCATTTTCAGACAAATAGTTGATAAGAATTTCCCAAATCTAAGGAATGAACTGAAGCTTGGAATTCAAGAAGTCAACAGAACATCCAATTGTCTCAACCCAAAAAGTCCTTCTCCAAGAAACATATTAAAATTATCAAAAATTAATGACAAAGATAGAATTCTCAGGGCAGCCAGGGAAAAGAAGACATTAACCTATAAAAGAACACCCATTACATTATCGTTGGATTTCTCAGCACAATTCTTACAAGTCAGAAAGAAGTGGAATCAAATATTCAAACTATTAAATGAAAGGAATCACCAGCCAAGAATAACGTATCCAGCTAAGCTTTCCTTTAGATATGAAGAGGAAATAAAGAACTTTCCAGATATACAAAAATTGAGGGAATTCTCCACTACGAGGACTACATTACAAGAAATACTGGAAGGGATCAGCTCACCTAAAACAAAATGACAAAAGAAAGAAAATACATACTATGAGTAAGGTGACTAGCAGGCAGATAGAAACAGAGGAGTGCAACCCTTACTAAGAACAGGGAATTATAAGTTTTTAAACAACAAGAAGAGATTTGCTATTGCAAGATAGTAAAGAACATTAAGTATACATAGGGACAAATTGAGATAATAATGACAGAAAAGGGGAGGATTCAAAGATCCAAATTTGCAAAGGGGAATGAAGAGAAGGCACACACAGAAGAAAATGGACAAATTATATATATATATATTAATCTCTTCTCTTCATATATATATAAACTATCCTCTACATATTCATAATGGTAACCACACACCAAAGATGCAGAACTGAAGTATATAACATAAAACAAGAATTACCAGATAGAAAATCCAAAAAACCCAATCCCCCCAAAAAAGAAAAGAAAAGAAACATAAGAACACTAACCTACCAGAAAGCAAAAGATAAAATGGCGATAAGAAAACCTTATATTGAACTCACCAGTAAAAAGGCAAAGTTGCAGATTGCATCAAAAAACAAAACCTAACCATATACTACCTTCAGTTCCATAGATACATCTCAGTTCCATAGACAATATAGATTCAAAGTGAAAGGGTGGTTAGAAAATCCTAAAGACTCCACAAGAACACTACTAGAAACAATAAGCAAATACAGTAAAGTCTCTGGATACAAAATAAAGATTCAAAAATCCATAGCATTCCTATACTCTAATAAGAAATGTCAGAAAAAGAAGTAGAAAAAATAATTCCTTTTGTGATTGCAACAAAAAGAATAAAATACCTAGGAATAAATTTAACAAAACATGTGAAGGGCCTATATAATGAAAACTATAGGACCCTATTTAAAGAAATCAAAGAAGATACAAAGAAATGAAAAGATAGTCCATATTCTTGGATTGAAAGAATCAACATAATTAAAATGACCCTATTATCTAAAGCATTATACAGATTTAATGCAATCCCATCAAAATCTTATCAGCATTTTTTAAAGAAATTGAACAAAAAAACATCAGATTTGTATGGACGCACAAAGACCCTGAATTGCCAAAGCCATCCTGAGAAAAAAGAACGAGGCTGGAGGCATTACTCTGCCTGACTTCGAATTATGCTACAAAGCGCCAGTAATCAAAACGGCATGGTATTGGCAGCAAAATAGACACACGGACCAGTGGAATAGAATCGAGAGTCCAGAGGTAAACCTATATTTATATGGGCAAATAATTTTTGACAAAAAAGTCAAAAACATACAGTGGAGAAAGGACATCTTCTTCAATAAATGGTGCTAGGAAACTGGAAAGCCGCCTGCAAAGGAATGAAACTAGACTGGTGTCTATAACCACACACCAAAATTAACTCAAAATGGATTTATAAGACCTAAAACAATAAAATGCATAGAAGAAAACATAGGAACTAAACTCAAGGACCTCGGACTTAAAGAGGATTTTATGAAATTGCCCTCAAAAGTAAAGGAAGCAAAAGCTAAAATAAATGAATGGGACTACATCAAACTAAAAAGCTTCTGCTCAGCAAAAGAAACTGTCAACAAAGAGACAACCATCCGAATGGGAAAATATATTTGCAAGCAATGCCTCTGATAAGGGCTTAATATCCAAAATATACAAAGAACTCATACAACTCAATAACAACAGAAAAACAAATGATCCAATCAAAAATGGACAGAGGACCTGAACAGACACCTCCCCCTAGAGGACATACAAATGGCTAATAAATATTTGAAAAGATGCTCAACATCGTTAGCAATTAGGGAAATGCAAATCAAAACCACAATGAGATACCATCTCACACCTGTTAGAATAGCTGTTGTCAACAGGACAAGTAATAAATGTTGGAGAGGATGTGGAGAAAAGTGACCCTCATACACTGCTGGTAGGACTGAAAATTGGTATAGCACTATGGAAAACAGTACAGAGCTTCCTCAAAAAACTAAGAATTGATCTACCATATGATCCAGCAATCCCTCTACTGGATATTTACCCTAAAGACTTGAAAACTTATGTCTGAAAAGATATTTGCACATCGATGTTCATAGCAGCATTATTCATGGTGGCCAGGGCATGGAAGCAACTGAAAATGATTGTCTAAAGAAGCAGTGGTACATATATACAATGGAATTTTACTCAGTCATAAGAAGAGATGAAATACTGTCATTTGCGACAACATGGATAGACCTCGAGATAATCATGCTGAGTGAAATAAGCCAGACAGAAAAAGTTGAAAACCACATGATACCACTTATATGTGGGATATAAACCTAAAAGCAACAAATGAATAGGAGAAAGAAACAGAGACTCATAGACATGGACTATAGACTAGTGGTTACCAGAGGATGGAGGGTGGAGGAAAGGGGGAGATAGATGGAGTAAAGAGGGTCAAATATGTGGTGACAGAAAGAAATCTAACTATAGGAGGTGAATACACAGTGTACAGATGAAACATTGGATTTCGTTAACCAATGTCACCACAAAAATAAACAAACAAACAAACAAATAAATAAATAAGAAAATAAAACAAAGTGAAATGGTGGAAAATGATATTTCAAGCACATGGCATTCAGAGAAAAGCGAGAGTAGAAGTACTAATATCGGACGAAATAGACTTCAAAATAAAAAAGGGAAAGAAAGATACTGAGGAACGCTTCATAATGATAAAGGGAATCATGTGCCAAGAAGACATAACATTTATTAATAGTTATGCTCCCAATTATGTAAAGCATTTACTAACAGAACTAAAGAGAGAAACAGACCAAAACACTATCGTAGTAGGGCACCTAAATACCCTACTGTCAGATATGGACAGATCATCTAAACAGAAAATCAATAAGGAAATAATATCCTTAAATGACACATTAGACCAACTGGACATAATTGATATTTACAGAATCTTTCATCCCAAAACAGCTGCTTATACATTCTTCTCTAGTGCATATGGAACATTCTCCAGGATTGAACACATACTGGGGCACAGAGAGAACCTCAAAAAATGTAAGAGGGTTGAAATCATACCAACTATATTCTCTGATCATAATGCTTTGAAGCTAGAGATCAATTGTAAAAAGAAAGAGAGAAGAATCACAAATACATGGAGATTAAACAACATGGTACTGAAGAATAACTGGGTCAGAGAAGAAATAAAAAGAGAGATCAAGAGAGACATAGTAAATGAATGATAATGGTAGTACAACATATAAAACTTTTGGGACATGGCAAAAGCAGTACTAGGAGGAAAATTCATATCATTACAGGCCTACCTCCAAAAACAAGAACAAGCCCAAATAAACAACCTAACCTTCATTTTAAAAAACTAGAAAAGGAAGAACAAATGAAGCCTAAAGTCAGCAGAAGGAAATAAATAATCAAAATTAGAGCAGAATTGGTGCCTCATAGTGTGGTGGTTAGCACGCTGCGTTACATGCAGAAAGTCCTGGGATCGCGCCCCAAGTGGAGCCATGGATCGGGCACCAGGCCCTCTAGGTGTGCCAGGGTCCGAGTGCACCAGGTTCCCTGAGTGTGCCGGGGATGCCAGGCCCTGGGGGCACCAGATCCCGGGGCCCTCTCCAAGCGCATGGGCGGAGACGCCCGCCTTCAGAGATCCAATTCTTAAAGGGAGATGGCAACATCCGTAAGTCAGGGGTGGAAGTGATGATGGGGGGAATTAAAGAGGAAAAAAA
>NW_011888897.1:500028-504769 GCF_000151845.1 Pteropus vampyrus | reverse complement strand
CAATGAGATACCATCTCACACCTGTTAGAATAGCTGTTGTCAACAGGACAAGTAATAAATGTTGGAGAGGATGTGGAGAAAAGTGACCCTCATACACTGCTGGTAGGAGTGAAAATTGGTATAGCACTATGGAAAACAGTACAGAGCTTCCTCAAAAAACTAAGAATTGATCTACCATATGATCCAGCAATCCCTCTACTGGATATTTACCCTAAAGACTTGAAAACTTATGTCTGAAAAGATATTTGCACATCGATGTTCATAGCAGCATTATTCATGGTGGCCAGGGCATGGAAGCAACTGAAAATGATTGTCTAAAGAAGCAGTGGTACATATATACAATGGAATTTTACTCAGTCATAAGAAGAGATGAAATACTGTCATTTGCGACAACATGGATAGACCTCGAGATAATCATGCTGAGTGAAATAAGCCAGACAGAAAAAGTTGAAAACCACATGATACCACTTATATGTGGGATATAAACCTAAAAGCAACAAATGAATAGGAGAAAGAAACAGAGACTCATAGACATGGACTATAGACTAGTGGTTACCAGAGGATGGAGGGTGGAGGAAAGGGGGAGATAGATGGAGTAAAGAGGGTCAAATATGTGGTGACAGAAAGAAATCTAACTATAGGAGGTGAATACACAGTGTACAGATGAAACATTGGATTTCGTTAACCAATGTCACCACAAAAATAAACAAACAAACAAACAAATAAATAAATAAGAAAATAAAACAAAGTGAAATGGTGGAAAATGATATTTCAAGCACATGGCATTCAGAGAAAAGCGAGAGTAGAAGTACTAATATCGGACGAAATAGACTTCAAAATAAAAAAGGGAAAGAAAGATACTGAGGAACGCTTCATAATGATAAAGGGAATCATGTGCCAAGAAGACATAACATTTATTAATAGTTATGCTCCCAATTATGTAAAGCATTTACTAACAGAACTAAAGAGAGAAACAGACCAAAACACTATCGTAGTAGGGCACCTAAATACCCTACTGTCAGATATGGACAGATCATCTAAACAGAAAATCAATAAGGAAATAATATCCTTAAATGACACATTAGACCAACTGGACATAATTGATATTTACAGAATCTTTCATCCCAAAACAGCTGCTTATACATTCTTCTCTAGTGCATATGGAACATTCTCCAGGATTGAACACATACTGGGGCACAGAGAGAACCTCAAAAAATGTAAGAGGGTTGAAATCATACCAACTATATTCTCTGATCATAATGCTTTGAAGCTAGAGATCAATTGTAAAAAGAAAGAGAGAAGAATCACAAATACATGGAGATTAAACAACATGGTACTGAAGAATAACTGGGTCAGAGAAGAAATAAAAAGAGAGATCAAGAGAGACATAGTAAATGAATGATAATGGTAGTACAACATATAAAACTTTTGGGACATGGCAAAAGCAGTACTAGGAGGAAAATTCATATCATTACAGGCCTACCTCCAAAAACAAGAACAAGCCCAAATAAACAACCTAACCTTCATTTTAAAAAACTAGAAAAGGAAGAACAAATGAAGCCTAAAGTCAGCAGAAGGAAATAAATAATCAAAATTAGAGCAGAATTGGTGCCTCATAGTGTGGTGGTTAGCACGCTGCGTTACATGCAGAAAGTCCTGGGATCGCGCCCCAAGTGGAGCCATGGATCGGGCACCAGGCCCTCTAGGTGTGCCAGGGTCCGAGTGCACCAGGTTCCCTGAGTGTGCCGGGGATGCCAGGCCCTGGGGGCACCAGATCCCGGGGCCCTCTCCAAGCGCATGGGCGGAGACGCCCGCCTTCAGAGATCCAATTCTTAAAGGGAGATGGCAACATCCGTAAGTCAGGGGTGGAAGTGATGATGGGGGGAATTAAAGAGGAAAAAAAAAAATAGAGCAGAATTAAATGAAATTGAAAACAAAACAAGAAAAAAAATAAATGTAACAGAGCTGGTTCTTTGAGAAGATTAATAGAATTGACAAACCCCTGTCTCTACTCAATAAAGAAAAAAAGAGAAAAGACACAAATAAACAAAATCAGGGATAAAAGGGGAGTTATGACAGACACTACTGAAATACAAAGGATCATACAAGAATACTATAAAAAAGTATATAACACCAAATTTAATAACCTAGAAGAGCTGGATAAGTACTTAGAAAGATACAAACTTCCTAGACTGAATCAAGAACTGGAAAATTTAAATAGATCATTCAGCAGTATGGAAATTGAAACAATCATCAAAAATCTACCAAAAAGTAAAAGTCCAGGACCAGGTGGCTTCACTAGTGAATTCTACCAAACATTCAAAGAAGATTTAATGCCTAGTCTCCTCAAACTCTTCCAAAAAATTGAAGAGGAGGCAATACTTCCTAATTCATTTTATGAGGCCAATATTACCCTGATACCAAAACCTGGTAAAGATAACACACAAAAAAACTCCCTACAGACCAATATCTCTCATGAACACAGAAAACAGTATGGGGGGGGGGGAGGGTTCTCAAAAAACTAAGAATTGATCTACCATATGATCCAACAATTCCTGTATTGGGTATTTACCCTAAAGACTTAAAAACCCATATTTGAAAACATATTTGCAGCATTATTCACAGTGGCCAGGACATGGAAGCAACCGAATTGTCCTACAACAGATGATTGGTTTAAAAAGCTGTGGTACATATATACAATGGACTATTACTCAGCTATAAGAAGAGATGAAATACTGCCATTTGCAACAACATAGATCGATCTCGAGATAATCATTTTAAGCGAAATAAGCCAGACAGAAAAAGTTGAAAACCACATGATATCATTTATATGTAGGATATAAACCTAAAAGCAACAAACAAACTGGACAAAGAGAGACTCATGGGCATGGACAATAGACTAGTGGTTATCAGAGGGTAGGGGAGAGGGAAGAGGGGGGAGGTAGATGAGGTAAAAGGTATCAAATAAGTGGTGACAGAAAGAAATCTAACTATGGGTGGTGAACACACAATGCAATATATATGCTTTACTGTTGAATTTTACATTTGAAACTTACTGGATTTTGTTAACCAATGCCACCACAATAAAAATAAGTAACCAAGCAAATGAATGAATGAATGAATGAATGAATGAATGAATGAATGAATAATGCTAGAGCACTTGGACACCCATTGGCAAAAAAATGAACCTCAATCAAATCTTTACATCACGAAAGCAGGCATTTGCCAGTCTCAGGCCAGTAAATTATACTTGGTAAAAATGGCTTTATGTCAGCCCTGAAGAAAAAAGTTGTAGGTAAACTCCTGATCAAAATTTCATCAGAAACATTTTAGATACTATATTTAATAATGTTTCCTTAAACAGGTATGCATTATTAGTAACTGAATAATAAGCTTTTTAATAGTTGAAGTTTATTGGACACCTTTACCTGAATCACAGATTTCATTCCTCAGAACAAGCCTGTTACCATATAGTTCTTGTGGGTGAGAGAATTTAATTAATATACTGTAATAACTTGTGTAGTAATAAATTACCACAATTTAGAGATTTAAAAACAACATAAATTATTATCTTACAGTTCTGGAGATTAGAGGTTCAAAATGGATTTTACTGAATAAAAATTAAAGTGTTGGTAGAGCTGTGTTCCTTTTGAAGGCTCTAGTAGAGAATCTATTTCCTTGTCTTTTAGAGCTTTTAGAGGTCACTTGTACGCCTTGGTTTGTGACCTCTTGCTCCATCTTCAAAGCCAGCAGGATAATAATGTCTTCAAACCTCTCTTTGAGTATAACACAGCTGCCTTCTTCTCATAAGAACCAATGTGATTAATTTGGGTTCACCCAGATAATCCAAGATAATCTCCTCATCTCAAGATTCTTAATTTAACCACATCATCAAAGACTTTTTTTTTTCATGTAAGGTAATAAATATATCCATAGGTTTTAGGGATTATGGCATAGCATTTTTTTGGGGGGGAGGGGGCATTATTTTGCCTACCACGTATGTGTAAAGCCAAACAATTACCAGGCTACATATATCATGCTTAGCTTGGGCTTATTTTGCTCCAAAGTCTGTGTTCTTTCACATTATAGTATACTTCTTTTATATTATTATCACCTTAAGTACATCTACTATCCATTTTGTCACATAAGGCCTAAGGGGTAGCACAGAGATCAACTAAAAGTAAATGATTTTCATGAGTTTTTTCTGTTTCCTATAACTTTTTACCAGTGAGCTAGTCCAGTAAAACAAAATCTGATAACATTACTTTTATATTACTCATTTGAGTTAGTCACTTCTGTTGAGTAGTAATGGTTATCACAAAGGGGCTTTTTCCTTTCCTTTCTCGTCCACTTAGTTACATTTCTATCTTTTACATATAGGCTTGATTAAAAAAGTTTTTTTTGAAAAAAATATCTTTTAATAAATGATGTTAAATAACACCCTCTCTGTGACTCCCTCCCCTCACGCTGTGACTTTGTAGTGACCATATAAAAACATGTCACTGTATCTTATATATGGTATCAACTATTAGACATAAGAAAATAAACAGGATGATATGGTTTAGAAGTTATGAAATTTGCATAGTTTAATATAGAGCCCTTGTGTTAAGTAGAAAGTTGTATTTCATAATTTGTGCTCAAGCCTTCTTAAATTTTAGATGGTTTTCCAACTATACTCTATATTATCCTCTCTTTGGGCGTAAACGAATATAGTTCTCTTTAAATGGAACATTTCTTCCTC
>NW_011888897.1:490260-499523 GCF_000151845.1 Pteropus vampyrus | reverse complement strand
AATGAATGAATGAATGAATGAATGAATGAATAATGCTAGAGCACTTGGACACCCATTGGCAAAAAAATGAACCTCAATCAAATCTTTACATCACGAAAGCAGGCATTTGCCAGTCTCAGGCCAGTAAATTATACTTGGTAAAAATGGCTTTATGTCAGCCCTGAAGAAAAAAGTTGTAGGTAAACTCCTGATCAAAATTTCATCAGAAACATTTTAGATACTATATTTAATAATGTTTCCTTAAACAGGTATGCATTATTAGTAACTGAATAATAAGCTTTTTAATAGTTGAAGTTTATTGGACACCTTTACCTGAATCACAGATTTCATTCCTCAGAACAAGCCTGTTACCATATAGTTCTTGTGGGTGAGAGAATTTAATTAATATACTGTAATAACTTGTGTAGTAATAAATTACCACAATTTAGAGATTTAAAAACAACATAAATTATTATCTTACAGTTCTGGAGATTAGAGGTTCAAAATGGATTTTACTGAATAAAAATTAAAGTGTTGGTAGAGCTGTGTTCCTTTTGAAGGCTCTAGTAGAGAATCTATTTCCTTGTCTTTTAGAGCTTTTAGAGGTCACTTGTACGCCTTGGTTTGTGACCTCTTGCTCCATCTTCAAAGCCAGCAGGATAATAATGTCTTCAAACCTCTCTTTGAGTATAACACAGCTGCCTTCTTCTCATAAGAACCAATGTGATTAATTTGGGTTCACCCAGATAATCCAAGATAATCTCCTCATCTCAAGATTCTTAATTTAACCACATCATCAAAGACTTTTTTTTTTCATGTAAGGTAATAAATATATCCATAGGTTTTAGGGATTATGGCATAGCATTTTTTTGGGGGGGAGGGGGCATTATTTTGCCTACCACGTATGTGTAAAGCCAAACAATTACCAGGCTACATATATCATGCTTAGCTTGGGCTTATTTTGCTCCAAAGTCTGTGTTCTTTCACATTATAGTATACTTCTTTTATATTATTATCACCTTAAGTACATCTACTATCCATTTTGTCACATAAGGCCTAAGGGGTAGCACAGAGATCAACTAAAAGTAAATGATTTTCATGAGTTTTTTCTGTTTCCTATAACTTTTTACCAGTGAGCTAGTCCAGTAAAACAAAATCTGATAACATTACTTTTATATTACTCATTTGAGTTAGTCACTTCTGTTGAGTAGTAATGGTTATCACAAAGGGGCTTTTTCCTTTCCTTTCTCGTCCACTTAGTTACATTTCTATCTTTTACATATAGGCTTGATTAAAAAAGTTTTTTTTGAAAAAAATATCTTTTAATAAATGATGTTAAATAACACCCTCTCTGTGACTCCCTCCCCTCACGCTGTGACTTTGTAGTGACCATATAAAAACATGTCACTGTATCTTATATATGGTATCAACTATTAGACATAAGAAAATAAACAGGATGATATGGTTTAGAAGTTATGAAATTTGCATAGTTTAATATAGAGCCCTTGTGTTAAGTAGAAAGTTGTATTTCATAATTTGTGCTCAAGCCTTCTTAAATTTTAGATGGTTTTCCAACTATACTCTATATTATCCTCTCTTTGGGCGTAAACGAATATAGTTCTCTTTAAATGGAACATTTCTTCCTCTATCTCAAGTGCCTCATTTTTTCATTTAGCTAACTTCTACTCAGTTCTTCAGTTTGTAAATTTAGTTAACACTTTCTTGGGAAAACTTTCCTTGAGATAGGTGTCCTCATTAAGTTCTCTCAGTAATTTATTTTACTGCCTTTCACAACTTGTTGCAATGAATCATATATAGTTTTTAGTTTTCTATTAAGTTCCTTAAAGGAAGGGACTATATCTTGTTCATTATTGTATACTCAGAGATTACCCTGCATGGCATTTAAAAAGTATTAGGTTTCAAAATACCATTGAAATGAGTATCTACATTGTTAAAATTCCATGCTTTTACTGGTCAGTTTCTTTTTCCCGTAATGAGAAACTGTTACAGCAAACAGAAACGAAAGAATCCTGTTAGACTATTGACTAACCCACAAATAGCATATGAGTCAACACTTGACCTTTTATGTTTTACTCAGTCTTAATGTCAAAATAGTTTCCAAATCAGATCATTTAATTGTGGACTCTGTCACTAACCATGAACTTTGACAAATTACTTAGTCCCTTAGTCAAGGAGCTCATCTTGAAATAAAAGTAATAATATCAGCCTCATTATCTAGTTGTACCAATTAAATGAGAAAACATTCAAATCTTTTATCAGTGTTTCTGGTTCATAGGAAGTAACAATAGACTGTAGTTTTATTTTGTTTGCCATGATAATAAAAGTAATGTTATAAGGTCTGCCATCTGTGTGGGAATTTCCAGATGATGGAAAATTTATCAAGGTTTTTTTCCTGTTCTCTTTGACTACAAAATCATGGAACAATGTAAAAAAAATAAACCTGAAAGTTTATATCCACTTGTGTCAATGATAATACAAGTTGAGAGGGACGAAGCTCATGCTGCATACAACTAGGAGAGCTATATTAAAAAAAAAAAAATCTCTTTTAAGGAATTGAAGAGCTTTCAAGTCATATGGAGGGATAGTACAGATTCTGAAAGAAGTCAGCAAACATTTTGGGAGCCATTCTTCTCCTAAGCGCATCTGGGCAATGGGTCACATTCCGAAAATCTGGGCAGAGGGCCATGGATAACAGGTGCTCTTTTGTGAGAGATAAAAAGCTCTACCAATGCACTTGAAAAGCCAAAATCCCATAGGGATAGTAAGGCCAAAGAAATGAGATCAATATTTTTTCTCTTAAGTCATCTGCTGAACTATTAAACTTCATAGGGAAAGAGACTAAAAAGAAAAATGTGAAAAGAAGAATGGCGTTTTGGTACTCATATAGTGTTGAGACAAAAATTCAGATTCAGGCTTCAATAAGGAGAAGGGGCTTTAGTAATAATCCAGGCTCTCAGAAGGAATTGCTAGAGAGCTTTAGCCTAGGTGCTAGGACAAACAAGAAATGGCAGAATGGTAGAAAAAAGGTAGATACAATCTTTCAGAGACTGCAATTTAGACCTAAATGAACTCTGTTATATAAAGGCAATATCTATGCAGTCTACATGCCTACCAGAAGATAATGGAAACACTTACAGGAGGAAGGTTTCAAAAATAATGTACATATACACATATAGCATTACACTGACAATATTCAAGTAAAATTGTCACTATTTGGGGATGACATAATTATATATCTATATAAAACCCTAAGGACTCCACCAAAAAACTGCTGGAAATAATGAAAAAAAAATAATATAGTAAATTTGCAGGATATAAAATCTACATACAAAAATCTGTTGCATTTCTATATACTAAAAACAGAATGTCAAAAAGAGATATTGAGGGTCCCAGGCCTGGCTGTGATCCAGGTTCACGGCTAGGAATAGGACCCCAGATTTAGAATGTTATGTAAGTGTAGTAGGGTGCCTGTGCCTAAAATATGTAAACATACTTCAGCTTATTGTACCACGCATGTGTGGCTGAATGCCACTATTATACTCTGCTGTGTGTGAAGCCATGCAGTCCCCTGGAGAGCAAAAGGGGAACACAAGAAGGGAAGCAGGAGAAGTGCATGCAGTACCATGTCTCCTCCCTGCCCCCACAATGGACTGCGCTTCCCCCAACAGAACTGCACTCTGCACAATAAAATTGACGCCTGCTGTTTCATTCTTATGTCGGCCTTTTGTTTATTCTTCCAACTGGGCGTCTCACCATTGAACCTTCCCTTCTCGATCAGGTTGGCGCTGACAGATATGAAGAAAACAATCCCATTTATGATTACAACAAAATGAATAATATACCTAGGAATAAACCTAACAAAGGAGGTGAAGGATCTGTATATTGAAAACTACAAGATACTGTTTAAAGAAATTGAAGAAGACACAAAGAAATGGAAAGATAGTCTGTGTTCATGGACTGGAATAATTAACATTGTTAAAATGTCCATATTACCTAAAGCAATCTATAGATTCAATGTGATCCCTATAAAAATCCCAATGGCATTTTTCACAGAAATAGAACAAAAAATTCATCAAATTTGTGTGGAAGCAAAAAAGACCCTGAATAGTCAAAGCAATTTTGAAAAAAAAAAGAACAAAGCCAGAGCTATCATACTCTTCAAATGCAAACTTTAATAGAAGGCTATAGTAATCAAAATAGTATCATATTGGGAGAAAAACAGACATAAAAATCAACGAAACAGATTTGAGAGCCCAGAAATAAACTCACACATATAGACAACTAATCTTTGAAAAAGAATCTAAGAATGTACAATGGAGAAAGGAAAGTCTCTTCAATAATGGTGTTGAGAAAACCAGACAGTCATATGCAAAAGAATGAAAATAGACCACGTTCTTACACAGCACATAACAATTAACTCAAAATGGATTAAAGACTTGAATGTAAGGCCTGAAACAATAAAATTCATTAAAAAAACAAAAAACAAAAACAAACAGACACAAAGCTTCTGGACATTGGTCTCAGAAGCGTTTGTGTGAATCTCACTCAAAGCATGGGAATCAAAAACAAACAAAAAAAAAATGAATGGGACTACATCAAATTAAAAAGTTTCTGTACAGCAAAAGAAAACTAGCAACAAAATAAAAAGGCAACCAACCAACATATTTCAAATGACATTTCTATTAAGGAAATAGTATTCAAAATATAAAAAGAACACATACAACTCAACAAAAAAACAATCTAGTTAAAAAAGGGCAGAGGATCTGAATAGAAATTTTTCCAAGGATGACATACATGTGGCCAACAGGCATATAAAAAGATATTCAACATCACTAGTTATTACAGAAATGCAAATCAAAACCATGATCAGATTATACCTCACAATGGTTAGAATGACTATTATCAAAAAGACAAAAAATAACAAGTGTTGGCAAGGATGTGGAAAAGGAAACTCTTGTACAGTGTTAGTGGGAATGTAAATTTACCAATTTACATTTAAAAAAAATAGAACTACCATATATCCAGCCATTCATCTTCTGAATATTTACTTGAAAAATATGAAAACACTAATTCATAAAGATATATGTTCCTTATGTTCATTGAAGCATTACTTACCATAGCCAAGACATGGAAACGACCTATGTGTCCATCAACAGATGAATGGATAAAAATTATGTGTTAAATATATATAATAGAATACTACTCAGCCACAAAAAAGATGAAATACTACCATGTGCATCAGTAGGGATGGATTTTGGGGATATCATGCTAAGTGAAATAAGTCAGATAAAAAAGGACAAAAATCATATTATTTTTTACTCATATGTGGAATATAGCACAAAAAAGTAACAAACAAAACAAAAACAAAGTCATAGATACAAGGGAATGATGGTTAGCAATAGGGAAGGGGAGTTGGGGGAAGGTGAGTTAGATAAAGGGAGTCAAATATATGGTAACAGAAGGAAACTAGAGTATTCAGATATTGAATTATAATGTTGTTCATATGAAATTTATATAATGTTAACTAACGTTACCTCAATAAATTTAATGAAGAAGGAAAACAAAAAACAAAAAACCCCAAGAGCTAGCATATTGTACGATTCTATTTATATGAAATTTGAGAATGGCTGCAAGTAATTACGGTGTTAGAATTTAGGATAGTAATTATATTTGGGGTAATGAGCGTGACAATGCATAAGTAAGATATACAAGAGATGCTGATTTAGTTTTATTTCCTGATCTGGGCACTTGTTACATTGTATGTTAAAATTTTTAAAATGTGCTGTTCACTTACGATTTGTGCACATTTTTATGTTAAGGTTTAATAAAAACTGTGCTTAAAAAGTTTGTAAACAAGAAAGAGACAAATCTGTTAAAATGCTGCTGCTAGTGGAGAGCCTCCTAGCTACTGGAATATTTCAATGGGAACAGTTCTTTTCAGCCAGAGCTAACACAAGAATGACTTAACTTTCATGTTCATTTTTAAACAGTATTGAGTTTTGAAGAGCAGCTACTTGTAGTAGCTGTAGCAAAAACTTGCTGCTACATTCACTTGCCTAACATTCACTTCCTCATTTCTTCTCAGTAAGTTCCTATTTTTTTTTGCTTAAAGTAACAGAATCCATTCGTCTCACAATCAAAGCACAATTAGTGAATTAGATTCAAAGTCTGTTAAAAACTTTTTACAAACACCAGTCTACTCTGATGAGGCAAAAAAACATAGACTTTTGACTAAAATTCTGTGATTCACTATATTTCTTTTTCACTATGAGCAATGAAAACTGACATTTCAGTTACTGATCTTGAAATGTCAGTTTTTAGCTAAGTGATTCTTGTGGCTAAGACAGTTGATGAGGTTTAGCTCACTCCAAAACTGATGGCAAAATGCATGATACCAGTTACATGGAGAAAGACGTGCCAACTGAATTGTTGGCAAATCTAGGTAATAAGCTGGGTGGGCTGTGTGCAATGAGTGTGGTAGGGTAGTGGTAGTGATGAGATCTGGTTTTTACACAAGGAAAATGGTTAAAAGGTAAAGCATTTTTAGGGGTGAGAGAAGTCATAAATTGGTTTATAATTTTTGTAAAAATAGGCAGATTCTTAAATACTTGTAACAAGTAAGGAAAGGGAACTATTAGAGGAAGATGTAAGAGAATTAGATCAGGTTAAATTTATAATTGAGAATAAAAGTGATTAATTTTACTGAAAACAATGCAAACTGCAAAGCATTATAGATATGCAATATATGATTATTATTAAATAAGATAGAAAACCTATCATGAAAGCTCATAGGAGAGAAAAAAATTAAAAAGTAATGAACATTTACAAATAAAAAAGTAAACAAATATCTAAGGAAAAAACTTAGTAGAGCATTTAAGTGGAATTATTTTATATTGGATGAACTGTAAAATATATGTACATACATATCAGATACACTACATATTTATATGAAGCTTGAAATTTAAAAAATTGTATTTGAGTCTTTATATGATGATTTAATAAGTGAAAAAAATGATTTTGTACTAGTTGGAAAAAAATCAAGGTGTCACAAAATTTAGGAATGAAAAAAATTGTTTTTGTCCTTGATAAAAGTAGTAATCAGCTTAGAGAGAAGGCAATTCAGATGAGAAAGAAATTCTTGTTAAATTACTTCATTTATTTTTTCATTCATTTGGTACTTTGAGCATTTTTATAACAGCCACTTTAAAATATTAGTCAGATAATTACAACATCTGTGTCATTTCAGCATTTGTCTTTTTCATACTAGTTGAAATTTTTATGGTTATTCATATGCTGTGTACTTTTGGATTGCACTCTGGAAATTTAGCAGAAGTATTTTGTTATGAGACTCTTAACTTTGTTTAAATTTTTGGAGTATATTGATATTTTTTGGTTTTAGCAAGCAATCATTCTGTCTGGGTTCAGGCCTTCTGGTTCCAATATTAGTTCCATTTTCAGAGCTTTTGTAGTGTACTCAGTTTTTTCTTGCATATGCATCAACCAGTGGTCAATATGGGACCTGGGCAATGTTTTATTTATTAGTTTAGGTCTCAGTGTCTTTGGTACATTAATTAGGGTCAGATCTAGGCATATACAGCTTGCAGTGGGGTGAGTACAGGAGTTCAAAATAAGATTTAGAAGTCTCTTTCCAAAGTGCCTTCCTCTTCACCTTTTGCCCAATACTTTGAGTTTCTCAAGGCTTCTCTTTTCCATTTTCCAGCTAGAAATTTATGACTCTACCTACCCTATTAGGCATTCCTGAAATGTGGCTGCATCTGAAAAACCCATGTGGCATGAGGAAAGAAAGAAGAGAAAAAAGGAGGGGGTTTGCACTACCCTCCTGAAACCACAGCTCTACTGAAGGAAGAAGAGTCACTTCTCTCAGGCTATTAGGTATAATCCTAATTGCTACTGCCACTGCTATCGTGCATGATATTATCTGAAGTTTGAGTCACAAGAATAGAGAAGAGGAAGAGAAAAAAAAATGGATTATTTTCGTACTCTGTGTGTTAAGAGTTCATTTTCCTTCTCTTTTAACCAGAGCTAGAGTGCTTCTACAGTTTTCTACGTTTGTGCTCTGATGCTCAATTCAAGGCTTTGAGGTGCATTAAGTTCAGGGCACTGGTACTAGGCTAAGGGAGAGGTAAATTCAATACTATTTTGGTGATATCTTGAATTCTGGTGTTCTTGGTAAGATTGTTGCTACTATATAGTTTCCAGAGTTCTCAGTATCCGTTCTATGCATTCTGTTTAGGTTTTCTTTTAAAAATTTTTGTATTTCTTCAATTAGAGTTGACATTCAATATTATTTCATATTAGTTTCAGGTATACAGCATAGTGGTTAGACATTTATATGATTTACATAGTGATTCTCTAGGAAGTCTAGTACCCACCTGGCACCATACATAGTTATTACAATATTATCGACTATATTCCCTATACTATACTTTACATCCCATGACTATTTTGTAACTACCTATTTGTACTTAATCCCTTCAACTTTTTCTCCCAGCTCTTCAACCCCCCACCCATATGGCAACCATCAAAATGTTTTCCATGTCTATGAGTTTGTTTCTGTTTTGTTTGTTCATTTATTTTGTTCTTTAGATTCCACATATAAGTGAGATCATATGATATTTGTCTTTGTCTGATTTACTTCACTTAGCATAATACTCTCTAGGTTCATACATGTTGTCACAGATGGTAAGATTCTATTATTTTTTATGGCTGAGTAATATTCCATTGTATATATGAACCACATCTTCTTTATCTTGGTTATTATAAATAATGCTGTGGTGAACATAGGGGTGCATATATGTTTTCAAATCAGCATTTTGGGTTGCTTTATGTAAACACCCGAAGTGGAATTTCTGGGTCATAAGGTAGTTTTATTTTTAATTTTTTGAGGAAACTCCAGACTGGTTTCCATAGTGGTTGCACCAATTTACAATCCTATCAACAGTGCATGAGGGTTTTCTTTTCTCCACACCCTTGCGAACACTTGTTTTTTTCTTTTTCCTTTAAATTTCTCTTTGTATTCTAGGTGTTTTGAAACTTGAAAATTTAGTGCTTTCCAATATAATTTTGAATTGTTACTATTTTTAGAAGAATGTTAATTCCCCACATTTGTGACTCACCAATTCATCAACATGATGCTTTTTAAAAATCAATTAATTAATTAATTAATTAAAATTAAATTTCTTGAGGTGACATTGATTAATAAAATTATATAGATTCCAAGAGTACAATTCAAGAAAACATTA
>NW_011888897.1:446284-490138 GCF_000151845.1 Pteropus vampyrus | reverse complement strand
AAAAAAAAAAAAAGAAAACAAACCGAAACTGAAAAGAAACAGCAAAACCCCTTCCAAAAACTCTGAAAAACTGAAAATCATCTCTTGTTATATCCGTCAGAGAACTGAGGTTACGTGAAAAGCCACTGACCTTAAATGAAGAGAAGCACAGGCGGGTACAGAGAACCACAACTTACCAGAGCAGAAAGCCCAAGAACAAAAAAGTCCACAGGAGCTAATACCAGTTTCCTTTTACTCAATATATCTTGTCTGGGTTTGTGTTCTGACACCAATTTTTTGACACCAACTGAGTGTCCTATGATTCAATTCCATTTTAACACACTTCTGCCTGGCTGACTATAAATTTGAGGCTTACCACAGTTACTTCAGATTTGACAATTCACAGGAATGGCTCACAGAACTCACTGAAGGCACTACACATATGATTACAGTTTTATTATAAAGGTTACAAATCAGGAACAGCCAAATGGAAGAGGCACATGAGGCAATGTCGGGGCAGGAGTGAGAGCACAGAACTCAATCACCTCACCTGGCGGAGCTCAAGTGCATTACAATCCCGGCATGTCAATGTGTTCACCCACCTGAAAGCTCTATAAAGCTTTGGAGTACTGTGTCTGGAGTTTTTATCCAGGTATTTTTATATAGACATAATTGATTAAATCATCGGCCATATGATTAAATTCAATGTTCTGCCTCCCTCTCTCCCTGGAAGTCAGAGGTCAGGTGGTTGAAAGTCTCTTCCCTCTAATCACATAGTGGTTAGATTTTCTGGTGAGCAGCACCCATCTAAAGCTATGTAAGATCCTCACAATAAATAATGACATTAGCGTAACAAAAATACTCTTATCACTCAAGAAATTCTTAGGACTTTTGAAGCTCCTTTCCAGGAACCAGGGATAAAGAGCAGATATTTATTATAACACAGGCTTTCAACCAGAAAAATTATAAGCCATACTAAAAGATAAAAAAAAAAAATGTAGTTTGAAAAGATAGAGCAATATCAGAACTGACTGAGTTATGGCAAAATATTTGAATAATCAGACTAGGAATTTAAAACAACTATGACTGATACACCAAGTAAAATCCCAGCAACTTATTTTGTAGATATTTACAAAGTGGTTCTAGAGTTTATTCAGAAAGGCAAAATCTCAGAATATCCAACAAGATATTGAAGAACCGAGTTGGAGTACTGATACTACCTGACTTCAAGACTTACTCTAAAGCTATAATAATTAAGATTGAGTAGACAAGTAGATCAACTGAAGAGGAAAGAGAGCCTAGAAAAAGCCCATTCATAGTCAACTGATTTTGATAAAGGAGCAAAGGCAATGGATAAAAGATAATCTTTTCAACAAATGATGCTGGAACAACTGGACATCAATATGCAAAAAATGAATCTAGATTCAGACCTTATACCTTTCACAAAATTAAAATGAATGAAAAATCTAAATGTAAAATACATTATAAAATTACTAGAAATTATATAGAAATATTAGGTGGCCTTGGGCTTGGTAATGACTTTTAAATACAATGTATGATCTATGAAAAAAACTAATAAATTATATTTATTAAAATTAAAAACATCTTCTCTATGAAAGACACCATTAAAAGAACGAAAGTACTGTGGAAAATCTTTGCAAAACACATATATGATAAAGGACTGTTATCTAAAACATGTAACGAACTCTTAAATTCAACAGTAACAAAGCAAAAAAAAAACAATTAAAAATAGGCAAAAGATTTGAACTGACACCTTAGCAAAGAAAATATACAGAGTGTAAATAAGCATATTATGTTCAACATCATACATTGTTAGGAGATTATAAATTAAAACAAAAATGTGATACCACTACATTCCTATTAGAATGGCTGAAATCCAAAACATTGACAACTCCAAATACTGGGGATGATGTAGAGCAACAGGAACTCTCATTCGCCACTGGTGAAGTGCAAAATAATATAGTCATTTTGGAAAATAGTTTGGCAGTGTTTTGCACAACTAAACATACTCTTACCTTATGATCCAGCAATCACGCTCCTTGCTATTTATCCACATGAATTGAAAGCCTATATCTACATAAAAATTTGAGCATTAATGTTTATAGCAGTTTTATTCATGATTGCCAAACCTGGAAGCAGTAAGGATGTCCTTCATTAGGTGAATTAATAACCTTGTACATCTCTACTATGAAGCATTATTAAGGGATAAAAAGCAATGAGCTATCAAGCAAGAAAGAAGAAGAAAAAAGGAAGAAGAAAAAAAGAAGGAGAAAGAGGAGGAGGAAGAGGAAGAGGAGGAGGAGGAAGAGGAGGAGGAGGAAGAGGAGGAGAAGGAAACTTAAATGCTTATTGCTAAGGGAAAGAAGCCAATCTGAAAAGGCTACATGCTGTATGACTCCAACTATATGATATTTTGGAAAAGGCAAGAGATAGTAAAAAATTAGTGATTGTCAGGGTTTGGGGGTGTGTGGGGAGGAAAGAAGAATGAATAGCTAGAGCACAGGGGATTTTTGGTGGCAGTGGAACTATTCTATTTGATATTATAATGGTGGATACTTGTCAATCCCTAGCGTGTACAACCCACAAAGTGAACTCTGATGCAAACTATGGATTTTATTTAATCATAATGTATCCATATTATCTCATCAATTGTGACAAAAGCGCCATGTTCAAGATGTTAATAATAGTGGAAATCAGGGGTGGAGGAGAGGGTGTATCTGTACTTTTCATTAAATATTTCTGCAAACCTAAAACGGTTCAAAAATAAAATCTCTCAATGAAGAAAAACGTCTTTAGTAACATCAATGAAAATCTAGCTGATGTCTCTAGTGTGGATGGAATGTTGGAGAAAAATATGCATATATAGTCAAGTACATGTCTAGATAAATTAGTCAAAGTGTGTACTGTAACTAAGAGATGGAACCAGAAGATGGTTCCAACAATAAAATTTATTAGAGGTTTTAGGTAATGTAGAAAAACAACACAAATACAGAAGTGTACAAAACAAATATACAGCTTAGTGAATTAATGAAGGAATATCCTTGTTAATTACTATCTTTGTCAGAGAAAGAAGCTTGCTATCCAACTCAGAAGCCCTCCATATATTCACTACCATTTGCTATCCTTTCCTCCCTAGAATAACGCTAATCTTATTTTTTCGATAATCATTTTCTTACTTCAATTTTGCCTTTAAAAAAAAAAGCCTTTTAAGTCCCTTTTAATTAATAGATTCTCCCTTGATCACTTTAAAAAATTTCCTTTACTTTTTTTTAAAGAATCAAGATAACTTATTATGTAGCATTTTCAATGGTCTGGTTTTTGTTGACTTTATTCCTGTAGTTTGACACGATTCTCTCTTTTTATATTTCTTGTAAATTGATAGCTGTATCTGAAGGTTTAATCATATTTGTGTTTATTCTGGGGGTGGGGTGGGGAGGAGAGCAAGGCTACTTCACGGGTTGTGTGTTCAAGATCAATTTTAACTTCTGTAAACAATTTAAATCTGGAAACAAAATTATACATTCATAAAGTGACAGACCAATTGCCCCCTCTAATGAAAAGGGAAAAAAATTAAGTAGAAGTAACATTTTGATAGATAATGCTTCTAGTATTCAGGTATCTGCATTTAATGTAAAAAAAAAATGTTTTTCAGTAATTTTTACAGGTTCTCTGCCTTCAAGAAAGCATTCCAGTACAGTTACCCCGAATCGAGCCTTGGTTTTCTCCACAATCATATGTCTGACAATCATGGTGTTTGGAATAATCACTGCTTTATCAGGTAAGTAAATTTTAATCTTTGTTTATCTAGAGAGTTCCACTTACCAAAAGAAGAGAAGACTTCTTGATAATTTTTGATTTTACAGTTTCTAATATATATATTTTTTATTTTACCAATTGAATTAAACTCCAATAACCATATAAGTGGGATCTAACATTTTAATTGTATAAGGTATAGGTCACATTATTGCAGTGTAATGCCCAGAGTCTGCAAAAGGGAGAACTGCCATTCATATTTTGCTTTTATTTACATTATAGCTTAGTATTTAAACAATGTAAAGTCTTCCAATCCATAAACATGGGATGTCTTTCCATTTATCTGTATTTTCTTTAGTTTCCTTCATTAATGTTTTATAACTTGCAATGTACAAATATTTCACCTCTTTGGTTAAAATTATTCTGAAAATGCCCTTTTCGGATAGGTCATTGTTTGTATATACAAGTATGAATGATTTTTGTTTTTGAGTTCTATGCCTTTACTCAATTTTCTTATTAGTTTTATTTTATTTTATGATTTTAGAGTTTTCTACATTTTTGGTCATGCCATCTGCAAACAGAGATAATTTTACTTCATCTTTTCTGATTTAAATAATTTTATTTCTTTTTCTTGTCTAATTGCTCTGTGACTTCCAATACTATGTTAAATAGAAGTGGCAGGAGTGGGCATATCCACTTTGCACAAAATCTTAGAGGGAAAGCTTTCAGATTTTCCCCATTGATTATGTTAATTGTGTGGGCTTTTCATATATGACATTTACTGTATCAAAGTAGTTCCTTCTATACCTAGTTTTTCCAGGGTTTTTATCATGAGTATTAAATTTTGTCAAATACTTTCTCTTCATCTATTTAGATGACCCCTTTTTTTTCTTCTTTCAATCTGTTAACATGGTATATCACATTAATTGATTTGCATGTATTGAACCATTCTTGCAACCTAGAGCTAAATCCCTCTAGGTTATAGTGTTAAATCCCTTGAATGTGCTCTTAAATTCAGATTGTTAGCATTTTGTTGAGGAATTCTGCACTTATATTCAACATGGACATTGGCCCATAGTTTATTTTTCTTCTGGTGTGTTTGTCTGGCTTTGATATCAGGGGGGTGACACTAGCCTCATCAAATGAGTCTGAAATGTTTTATTTTCTTCTCATGTTTGAAAGAGTTTAAAAAGAACTGGCATTAATTTTGTTTGAATGTTTGGTAGAATTCTCCAGTGAAGCCGTCTTTCTGTCTTGAGAGTTTTGTTTTGTTTTTTTTTTAATTCCAGAATCAATATACTTATTTGTTATTAGTCTGCTCAGATTTTCTATTTCTTCATGAGTCAGCCTTGGTTGCTCATGTTTTCTCTATGAATTTGTCAATTTCATCTAGATTATCCAATTTGTCTGCATACAATTGCTCACACCATGCTCTTATATTATTTTTTTATATCTGTAAAATTGGTAGTAATTTCTCCATTCTCATTCCTGATTTTAGTAACCTGAGACTTTTCTCTGTTTTCTTGGTACATCTCATTAAAATTTTGTCAATGTTGTCAATCTCGAAGAAGCAACTTTTGTCTTTGATTTTCTCTTTTGTTTTTCTATTCTCTATTTCATTTTATCTGACCTCCTAATTATTATTTCCTTCCTTCTGCTATCTTTGGATATAATTTGCCCTTCTTTTACTAGTTTCTTAAGGTATAAAATAAGGTTATTGGATTAAAATCTTTATTCTTTTTTAACGTGAACATTTACAACTATAAATTTCTCTCTTAATATTACTATCACTCCATCATATAAGTTTTGGTATTTTGTGTTTTTGTTTTAATTTGTCACAGCTATTTTCTAATATCTCTTGTGATTTCTTCTTTGATAGTTTGGTTACTTAAGAATGTGTTAATTTTCTCATGCATATAAACGTTCTAGCTTTCTTTCTGTTACTGATATTTAGTTTCACGCTATCATGATAAAAAAATATACTTTGTATGATTGAAATCTTTGAAAATTTCTTAAGACTTGTTTTATAGCTTAACGTATGGTATATCTTGGGAATTATTCCAAGTGCGCTTAAAAAATGTACATTTTGCTGCTCTTTGGTGGAGTGTTCTGTATAAATTTGTTACAACTAATTGATCTATAGTGGTGTTTGAGATCTCTCTGTGTTTATCAGATTCTGTCTAGTCATTCTATCCATTATTGAAAATTTGTATTGACATCTACTATTATTGTGTTGCTATTTCTTCTTTCATTTCTGTCAGTTTGTTTCAATATTTTGGAGCTATGTTATTTGATGTATGCATGGTTATGGTTATTATGTCTACTTGGTGGATTGACGTTTTCACAATATATAATGCTCTTCTTTGTCTCTTGTAATAGTTTTTGACTTATAAGTCAAAATATTAGTATAGCATCCCCAGCTCTACTTTGAATATTATTTGCATAGGATAGTTTCCCCCATCCTTTTATTTTCAACATATTTATGTCTTTAGATGTAAAATGAATCTCTTGTAGAGAGCATATATTTAGATCATGCTTATTTTTTAAATCCCATCTGCCAATATATACCTTTTGATCTAAGATTTTAATTCCTTTACATTTAATTACTGATGATAAGTACTTACATTCACTATTAAGCCATTTTATTGTTTTCCGTATGTCTTAAAACTCTTGTTTTTGATTCCTCCCCTTCTGCCTTCTTTTGTGTTCAGTTGATTTTTGGTTATGACACATTTTGATCCTCTTCTAATTTTTCTTTTGTGTGTATTCTATAGATATTTTTGTTTTGGTTAACTTACTGATTACATACAATGTTCTAAATTTATAAATATCTAATTTAACTTGATAGCAACTTAGTTCCATCACATTAAAAATCTGTACTTCTACAAAACGCTATTCTCCTGCCACACTTTATGTTATTGAAATTATAAATTACATCTTTATACATTGTATTCTGACAGATTTATAAATTTCTATGCATTTGTCTTTTAAATCTAGTAGAAAATACAATGTGGAGTTACAACCCAAAATTCCAATAATACTGAATCTTATAACTGTCCATGCATTTGCCTTTACTGAATATCTTTATATCTTCAAACGGATTCCAGTTATTGCCTAATGTTATTTCATTTCAGCCTGAAAGAGTCCCTTTAGCATTTCTTGTAGGGCAAGTCTAGTTATAATCAACTCTTTCAGATTTTGTTTATCTGAGAATATCTTAATTTTCTTTCAATTTTGTAGACACTTTTTCCAGCTATAGAACTTTTTGTTGAGCATTATTTTTTAGCCTGTTAATTATGTCATCCCACTTCCTTCTTCTTTTAAAATTTCTGCTGAAAACTTGTCTGACAATCTTATTGAAAATTCCTTATATGTGATAAGTCACTTCTCTCTTACTGCTTTAAGATTCTCTTTGTCTTTGGCTTGACAGTGTGATTAGAATTCATCTTGGTGTAAGTTTTATTGTGTTTATCTTGGAGTTAGTTGAGTTGTATGGATTTGCAGATTCATATATTGCATCAAATTTAGGCAGTTTTTAGCCTTTATTTCTTTCAGTAATCTGTCTGCCATTATCTATTTCTTTTCTTCTGAGACTTCTATGATTCATATGTTGATCTGCTTGATGGTATCCAACAAGTCCCTTAGGCTTTGTTCACTTTTCCTAATTCTTTTTTTTCTCTGTTCCTCGGACTTGATAATTTTAATTGTCCTATCTTCAAGTTTACTAAATCTTTCTTCTGCCCTAAAATCTGTTACTGAATCCCTTAGTGAAAAATTTCATTTAATTATACTGTTCTGCTCCAGAATTTGTTTGCTTTCTTTTTATAATTTCTATCTTTTTTGAAATTCTGATTTTGTTCCTATATCATTGTCCTGACTTCCTTTAGTGTCTGTGCATGTTTTTATTGAGCTCTTTTAGTATTTTTAATTTTTTTTTTTTTTTTTAGTGAGGTAACCCTTGGTTGACCTCACAGATTGGAAAGACATTGTCAGCTTAGAATCCCTTATTTTTAAAAAAAAATTTTTATGCCTGCAGCACCTAGTCTTCCTAGGTGGTCTCTCATCCAAGTACTAACCAGGCCCGACCCTGCTTAACTTCCAAGATCAGACAGGATTGGGCTTGTTCAGGGTAGCATGGCCATAGACTCCTTTAGCATTTTTAAGATAGTTGTTTTAAGTTCATTATCCAGTGAATCAGATGTCTAAGCTTACTCAGGGACAAATAGTTTCCATCAATTTACTTTTTATCTTTAAATAGGCCATATTTTCTTGTTTCTTTGTATGCCTTGTTACTTTTCATTGTAATTTGGGCATTTACTTATTTATTTTTGTTCTTAATTTTTCACATGATTTTTACTGAGAACTTATTTTGGAACCTGTGGAATAAACCACTTAGCATGATGTGTCATGTAAAAATACTCCCTAATAGTCCTTATATTTGCCTGTGACTTTTGTCCTTACTCATTCATATACTAAGTTTTGAAATCTGTGACTCTGCCCTCTGGGGTCAGAGATTATACAGGGTCTTTAAATTGAAAAAAAGCCACATGTGCAGTATCTGAGTCACCAAAGGCCATTAATGGACCAGAGACACAAAACTTACCCTTACCTCTGTAGTGTAAAGGTAATGGAATAAATAATTGTATATTTAGTATATTAAAATGTTAATAGGATTATATGATTTAATGCACATATAATGATTAGTTCATACCTGATAAAAATAAAGCCTTCAAAATTGTTTGCTACTATTTGTATTACCATAGTCAACATCATTACCATCATTAATATCTGTAATGGACATGTTATAAGGTTACAGATAAAGAAATAATAGAAGAGGTAATAATTAACTTATCATGGTCAGTGTGATATTTGCTCAAGATCAGTGTGATATTTGCTCAAGATCACCCAAGGACAGAAACCCTGAACAGAGTGATTACTCATCACTTTCTCTACCTAAACTTTAATACTTTAAAACAAATATTATGAAGAGGTAAGACTTTGGTAAATATGTTTGTCATCTGCTGTGTGCAGTAGTCTCTTGTCTAGTCTGTTATAGCTAAAGACAAAGATTTGATTTTACTTCCGCAATAGACATGCTCCATGAATAAGAGTAGATCAGATGGTGAGAGAGAGAGGGAGGAAGGAAGGGAGGAAGGAGAGAGAGACAGACAGAGAATGAATATCAAAGCTAGTAATTGGCTGTATAACAGTGCAGGCACAGTCATTATGTATTATAGTCTTCTCTTCCAGATAGTCTACCATGTACCAGCTCTTATTTTTTTGTTTGGAAGATATAGCCAGTTTTCCTAGATAAAAAAATTCCTTCTTGGATTACATATCTTGGAAGCAACTTACCTACAAACATGCCCTTATAGCTCGAAAGATGCTTGCACTGCATCTAACATAAAACAAGCTACAACATAGAAAACAAGAACATTTCTCTCAATTTCACCCCAACCTGAATAGTAAACTAAAATTAACCCCCTGTTACTGCATTCACCGGTAATATCATAACAGGCCCTTCAAATGCTGTTTACAAATCTTAGAGTCAGGAATACTTGGAATATTCGATATTCTAGATTATCCTCATTTCTGTTTTAATACTATTATGATTCCACAGAGGATGATCTATTCTTAACATTCTGTAACCTAAAATAAAATATGTTATATATTGACGAAGCAAAAATAATTAAGGTTGTAAAGATATAAATCAACAGTGTTTATTTAATAAAGGGAAAAAAGAACTGGAAGAAGGCAATCTTTTTGTTGTAAATACCTCAATAGTAAGCAAGAAAATGTTTTTTGAAATACATTTTAAGTCCATTACCCTCATTTCTTAAATAATCATAAGACTTTAATTGATACTTTTGACTGCCTTTTTTCATTACTCTTTCTGTGTTTCTCTTCCTTCCAACTAGCGCTTTAACTAAAAAAAAGATTCCTTATGAGGAGTCAATAACTAGTCATCCTCTAATGTGGCCCTCATCTTTAAACTGGTGGATGTAGGAGCAGTGATAGCACAATAAATATAACACAGATTTGGAGAAAGGTAGTCTGCTTTCAGGTATAGTCTCAGTAATTATATGATAGGTATAATTCAATATCTGTTTTGTGGTGAGTGCCCTAGAATGCATATTTTTCTGGTGTTATGTGATTAGACATTCAAAATACATCAGTGATTATCCATAGCTAGTAGCTGTTTTTCATAAGAGGCAAATCTAAGGAGACTCCGTGGAAATTATGCATTGAGGACACAACTTCCTGACCTGTCACAGACACTTTCAGAGGCTTCGAGTTGACAGAGAAGATAGTCATAGTAGTGGAATAGTCAGCTACTAACAGATCAGTGAAGATCCTCTGGAGAGATTTTTCTTGTTCTCAATCTCACTTAAAGAGATCCTCTCTCCTGGTTATATGAAAAGTATATCAGAAAAGCCTGACCAATGTAGTATTGGTAGCTTAAAAATAGACAACCTCACAAAATGTTCTTAGTTAAAGGAAGTTCCTTAGAGGAAGGACACTTATCAGGGCACATATTTTTCTCATTCTCATGAGACTACTTAGACATGTATCTGACTACATCATCTCAAGAATCTTTACCGACAGAATTTATCTATTTCCTGTCTCTTGTTTTGTTTATTAAGGCTTCTAGAGCATTTGGAGAACTATCTGTTCTTTAAGACTGACCAAATGTTGCTGTTGATGTATCTGACATTTTAGGGAAAGTTAGCATTGTTGAAATCCAAGTAGATTGGTACTTAACTCAGAGTTTAAGGCATTATTCACTCTTTTTTCAGCTCATCCACTGCTGGAGGTATTAGTTTAAATCTCGGCTTTGCCATTTGCTGTGAAATGTATTCAACGAGTTTTCATATGCCTCATTTGAAAAACAAGGATAATACATTTAATATTTTACAAGACCATCGGGAAATATGTTAGAAAGTACTAAGTAAAATATACATAAGAAAATATAAAAGTAAGTGTTTTCATTTTCAGTAACTAGAATTAAATTCCATCAACAGTCATCAGAATGTTTTGAAGTTGCATGCCCAGAAAACTGGATTGGTTTCCAAAGAAAGCGTTTCTATTTTTCTTATGATATAAAGAATTAGACATTCAGCAAGAGATTTTGTGACTCACTAGATGCTGATCTGGTTCAGGTTGAAACCATCCAGGAACTGGTAAGAAAATAGTTCTGGCTAGAATTTAAAAAAAAAAAATTGATCCTACCAAAACATGGTGTCATTTTGTGTGAGTGGGTCTAAGATAAGGTTTTGAACCTACCTAGACATTAACTTTTCAGCATAAAGAGAGAGGAAACCAGTAGGTGCTGTATTCTAAAGTAGGCCATCTACAATTACCTTAACATTCATAGCAGTGCCTTCTTTGACTTATGAGTAAGAACTGTGCATATAGGAATGAGAATATTAGAGGTAGAAACATAATTTTAAATTCATATGAAGTTAATAACATCACTTCAAAATAAATCATGCAGGAACAATGTCAGAGAAGATGGTAGAATAAGCAGCCCCTGGTATCTGTACCTCCACATAAACAACTATTGAACTGGCAGAAACTCTCTAAGGTAACTAATTTGGAACTCTGGAGGCTAATTGAACACTTGCAGCATCCTAAGGAGAGTTCGATAAGTAAGTTGCTAAATTTCAGTTAATCTTAGTGAATTTCAGCCTTCCCACTCAGTAGTAGCTGTCATTCCCCCCACATCACCATGGCAGGGAGCCATAGGGACTGCTATCCATGTTCAGCATAACATGTTGCTTCACATTGCTGGAGTCAGGGTGGGCAAAGACCTTGTTTTCCAAATATTGGGGTTATATGCTGTTACTTCTGATTACTGAGGGGCAGACGCAGAGGCGGGCTGACACTTTTTTTTTTTCAAACTTCACCAACTGAAATGGCTTTCAGGGGATTTAAAGAAATGGTACTTGTTTTATTTCTCCCTTTTGGGAGTCAGGTATTTAACAAAATCTTTGGCTGGTAACTGACTAACTATAGAGATAACAGAATAGAAATTTCAGTGACTTCACACAACAGAGAATACATATTTTGCAAAAATTGTTTGAAAAGGTCACAAACAGATGGCTTCAAACAATCAAAATTCAACAATCCCTAAAGAGCAAGAGAATTAGATTCTCAAAGTTATCACAACAAAACACTCATACTGTCTAGTTGTCAACAAAAAATTATAAAACATACAAAGAATAAGAATGGACAGCGCATTCATAGGGAAAAAAATCTGACAGAAACCACTCTTGAGGGAACCCAGACATTGGAATTATTAGTCAGAGATGTAAAATCTGTTGTCTTAAATATGTTCAGTAAGCTAAAGGAAACTATAGACAAAAAACTGACCAACATATGCATTATTGGAATACCGGAAGGAAAAGAGAAAAAGAGAGTAGAAAAAATATTTGAAGAAATAATAGCTGAAAACCTCCCATGTATAAGAAAAAAGATAAATATACATGTCCAAGAGGACCGATGAACTCCAAACAAGATAAACACAAAGAGAACCAAATCAAGACAAATTATAGTCAAGTTGTGAAAGTCCAAAAAGAGAAGTTTGAAAGTAGCAAGAGAGAAACAACTAGTTATGTGCATGGGATCCTTAATAAGATTAACAGCTGATTTATCCCGAGATACAAAGGAAGCCAGAAAGCTGTGGAATGACATGTTTAAAGTTCTGAAAGCAAAAATATGACCAATCAAGAATTCTTTATCTGACGGAGATCATTTTGAGGGTTACCAGATAGGAGGAGATTCGGGAGGGGTAGGTGAAAGAAGAGAAGAGATTAAGTAGTACAAATTGGTAGTTAAAAAATAGTTACAGAAATGTAAACTACAGCATAAGGAATATAGTCGATAATATTGTAATAACTGTACAGTGTCAGATGGGTACTAGATTTATTTGATGATCACTTTATAAGTTATATAAATGTCTAATCACTATGTTGTACATCTGAAACTAACATAATATTGGATGCCAACTATAACTGAAAAGTAAAAATATTTAAAAATTTTTGTATCTGGCAAATATTGAAAAAGTAAAAATATTTTTAAAATTCTGTATCTGGCAAAACTATCTTCCAGAATGAAAAAGAAATTAAGATGTTTCTAGATAATCAGCAACTCAGGTAAGTTTTTTTACCAGTAGATATATGCTACAAGTAATAATAAATGCTGAAATTAAAGTACTTAGACAGTAACTCAGCCAAAAGAATAAAGGACACTTATGCAGAACAATCATATGATTTAACAGGCAAATTCACTTAAAAACTAATTATAAATCTATGTTAGTGGACATACAGTGCATAAATGTGTGATCTGACAATAATATAAAGAGAGAAGGTTGGAGACATATAGGAGGAAATGTATACTGTTGAAACCAAGTTCATATTATAAACTAGGTTATTATGACTTTAAGATGTTAGTTGCAATCCCCAACGTATCCATTAATAAAATTACTAAAAAATATACAGAAAAAAGGGAATTAAAATTATAAAAAGTCAGTTAAATACAAAAGAATCCAATAACAGCTGAAGTGAAGAATAAAAAAACATATTAGACATATAGAAAACAAGTGGACGAATGGCAGAAATAAGTTCTTTATCCGAAATCACATTAAATGTAAAATATGAAACTATCCTATTAAAAGACAAGGACTGGCAGATTGATCAGGAAAAAAAATAGCATTCATCTATATACTCTCTACAAGAGGCTCATCTTAAATATAAAGACACAAAGAAGTTAAAAATGAAAAGATGGCAACAGATATTTCACGCAAATGGTAACCAAAAGAGAGCTGGCTGGTTATATTCTTGTCAGACAAAATAGACTAAAGGAAAAATAACTTTACAAGCGACATGGAAAGAAGTTTATGTAAAATTAAATTAACTCTGGCAGTGAGCTGCATTTTTTTTTCTAAGTGGGAAATGAGTTATATAATACAAAATTAAAAAGAAAATTACAAGCACAGTTAAGAATATAGCATAGAAGCACTACTTCTTTTGAGAGAGGTTGGGTAATGACAGATTAATGAATATCATCTCTGTGTTTTCCGAAAGGATTTCCTCTTGAGGTATAAAGGCCCCTCTGACCCTGAAAATGGATAAATGGCACTGAATGGATCAGAAAGTAAGTTTTAAAAAATATAGCAGCAATATTTATATTTGAATTTACTTTGCATAAAACTCAAAGTGTTCTTCAGTTATATGCTCTAAAAGTTATTCTAAGATTAGTTGTTAAAGAAGATAGTGCCAATCTGTATGTTGCAAAGTTTCTGCAAGCTCTTTGAATCAATCCAAAGTCTATCATAGGTGGCATGGTGAGGGAGAATGACCGTGAACCTGATTCCAGGCCTCATCTATGTCACTTACCAACTCCTTCACTTTGAGAGAACTGCACAACATACATATGTCTGTTTCTTACCTCTCGGCAAAAATCAAGTGTGTTCACCCTATTGATCTCACAGGGTTGATGTTAAGATCAGAGGTTTTGACGTATGTGAGTGTACTTTTTAAACTGAAAAATATTATATAAATGCAAGATAAATTATTATATAAAACTACCACGGCATCAATGTTCAGCTGTTTATAGAAGGATTATGAGAGATAGTAATAAAGTCTATTAAATAAGATCATAGTTACATTTAGGACAAGTAAAGTTTATTAATATTAAATTTAATCTCAACTGTATATTTATAGAATCTTTATATTACTGAAACAATTTTGGATGATGCTGGAAAACTTGGATTCAGAAAATTTCACAAAATATTTGCTTGCCTGAGGAGATAAGGAGGTTTTGAAAAACTGTTCTATGATGATAAAGTAGTCAACACGGGAAATATAACTATTTATTTACTGAGAAGGGCACTGTATTGGATGTTAGTAGGTTTGAAAACTAGTTCTTATTAGCTTTTTGATCTTGGACAGATGGTAAGTTTTAGAAATCAAAGAGAACTTATATTTATACACTGTCATCTCTGCAATGCTTAATATATTGTAGATGTTTGTCAAATATTCAAATTAACCTCTAATTTTTCCTTTACAATACTAAAACAGTAATATTTACTCTGTCTCATTCTCAAGATGTTTTAAGGGTCAAATATATTGTTAACTCTTCAGTTATTGAAACTGTTTATTATGATAGAAATGAAAAACATCGGTAAGGCCTAGCATGTTTCAACAGTATCAAGTATACTTACCCTATGGATCTCTCACAAGAAGATCATATTAGACTATAGAGATTTCATGATAAAGAGGAGACATTTATAATCTGAATGCTGACTCAAATGTTTGTGTCAAGCCATTTAAATTCAGTGGAATAGCACTGTAATTTCAGTACTAAAACAATTAGGGAATTAGGAAAACTGTGATAACACATGCGGTTTAGAAAAAGCTGCTGAGGTCTTCAGTTATTTAATGAAACAATATTGCTGAAAGTGGAGAGAAAATGGGCAGAATCTCTCCCACCAGCCAAGTGGGGCTTTGGATGTGGTTACGCTTATGGACGTAAGATAGGTTTGATTCACTGTCCCTGTAGCTGGTCTATTGAATCCCCAGCTAATGAAAGTCTATTAGCTACTCAGTGATCAATACATAAGTCAGGAGAAAATCAGGGCCTACAAACAACACTAACAAAATTACCTGTAACATAGGAGCACTTTTTCACTCTTCTCTTTTACAAAGCGAAGAAGGTGGAAATAGACTAAACTGTGTTTCATTCATCTAGGCATGAATCCTAGTTTTATTTGTTATAAGAACATGGGAAATTCAGTTTATTTAGGTATAAAAAGGAATCAAAATATGTATCTTGCAGGGTAATTTTTAATATTAAAAAGGTGGCATGTATAATGCATCTTACATTTAGAGGATAACTGATTTTGCTTCTTCCATTGTAGTTTTTCTATCAGAGGAAGAAGAGACTGTGCCTATGTGAGTGACAAAGGTGTCCGCCCTACACAGAGAGGAAGTGGATTTGTTCCAAACCAGACACATATGCCCAGAGGAGGATGCAAAGCCTTACCTGATCTTCAGATATACACTGGATGTATCTGATTATCTTTCTAAATAAAAGACTTAGTTTTCTTTTAAATATTTAATATAATTGCTTTGTTTGCAATTCAGTGTTTTCATTTTACTGAGATTTCTAGGAATATAATCCTGAATGCCAGCTGAAAGTTTGTTTTAGTTATTGTTTTTTAATAAAAAAATTTGTTTTTCTTTTTTTGCCTTCGGGGTTAAAATTCAGGTTGGTTTTTGGGGGCTTTTTGCTTTTTTTTAAAATTTATTTTTTTTTTTTTTTTTTTTTGTATTAACATCTGGTCACAGATAATGATTCACTTAAAAAAACATTTTAATTAGATAACCTTATGTCAAACATGGCCAAGGCAATCCAATTTTCCCGTAAGCCCAATGTGACAGTTTCTCCACACATTCACTTTATAAAAATATGGTTTTTAGCCTTGAGCTCTGATATTTCATGCAAGTGAGTCAACATTATATTAGCTTATGAAAGCTCTATTTTAGCTCTATTCTATTTGTTGAAAACTAATAATAGAAGCAAAATCATTTTGGGCTTCAGATCTTAGCCTACTACTGAAGAAATTATGGAACTTTTTGTGACTGGTAGTTAATTATATAGTTCATGAGCCACAGATTTAGTTACCACTTCCTACTTGTACATACTCTGTTCAACAGAAGTGGACAGAGTGGCTGCCTCCCCTTCTCTTCAGTATCCCCCAGATTATAGAAAATTCCTATTTTCACCAATGACCTTAAGTTGTGAAGATGTGTTACTGTTTGAAGGAGTCAAATAAATATTTACATTAGTCTACCTTCAACATTATTAATCAAACGGTAGAGACTTGCAAAGAAACCATACCACATGTGGGTGCCAAGAAGCCTAAATTAAGCATTGGCAAGACTGCAGGCTTGTAGGTAAGCCTGCTGCATGAAAAAACTCAGGCCATCCTGAAATTGCCTCACCAGGAAGCCATTTCATCCCAGGAAATGAGTTTATAGTAAAAAATTAGCAAATGTATGAGGAAGATCACAACATTAAAGAAAGTTTGCAATTTCCATCAATAAAATAAATTAGCACCTGAGGAAATAGAGCTAATAGAATAATTTTAAAAATAAACAAAACAGCCTCGTCGCCTCAAAAAAAAAACCCTTAAAAATATTTATATTTATTATTCTTGAGGAGATAAAGAAGTTCGACACAAAATAGGCAAACACAGTAGAAAAAGAATCTAATTATAATCTTGAAAACAACAAAACGTTATTGTTGAAATATACTCAATAGAAAAACTAAGTATAAAAACCCAGCTGACAAAACGTTAAAGTAGCAGATTGGGTGGACCATATCACTGAGAATGCAGAGGAAAGAGTATGAAGTATTGACAAATATAAAAAAAACGAAGAGAATGGGTGATTGAAGAAACTCGAACATTCCTTTTTCAGGAGTGCCAGAAGGGCATAATAAAGAAAGTAGAGAAGAGGAAACATCTGAAGAACTTACAAAGTACATGTAATACCATCGCTGGACTTAAACCATGGGGGTTTTTTGGCCAGTGTGGAGGACACCATACTACGAGGACAGGAAATATATTTGTTGTGACCTCAGAAGTTTATTTGAGAAAAGAGACAAAAGAAAAATAATGAAAGAAGAAAAAATGCATATAATGGTTGGTCGTAATTTCTGCTGTAAAATCTACTGTTATGTGTAAACTGAAACATGGTGAAATAATAACTTCTTTTCATAGTAGGGACCTCAATGTAGAAACTGAATAAAACAGTATGTAGAATAGAATGAAAAATCATCAGCTTTCTCCTACACAATGTTGGTTACCAAGAAAAGAGATAGTTCTTATGGTTTTACTAGTTTGGAAACATGCAGTTTTATTTTTTTATGGTTGACTATAATGGTAGAGTAAGGGAAGGAGCTACTAGCAAAGATCTTGGGTAATCCTTAATAAACTTGAAATACTGCCTTATTAGCATCTGTAAACAATAGATATAATACCCAAATAATAAAAATAGTTAAAATCACATTTAAACTAAAGCTGGACTTTTAGTATTATATGTGGTATGTCTAAGTCATTTGTATCACCACTGGATTCAGGTGATATGGAAGACTAGATGTCCTTAACCTTTTATCTCATAAATAAAATGTTTTCTTTTCAAAGAAGTTTTCTCTCTATTAGAGGGCAGTTACTCTGAGTCTGTGCCAGGTATCAGTTTAGTTTGTCTTAGCTGTAATCCATGCTTTTGTTATCTGTTCTGCATTAATGGGCCATACTCAGCTTTTTTCTTTGCAGTGAGCTGATGTTAAGCTTATGACTAGAGGACACTGCAGGAGGAATTGGCTTCTGATGTTGTGTTTTGTTTTTTTCCTCTTTTTGCTCTTGCTATATCATGGTATGAAATTGATGTGAAAAATCATGCTAAACCTTTAATAACCCTGTGGCAACAAGCAGAAACACATGCAAACTATCATGGAGTTGGAATATTATTTATCCATAAAAAAGAATGGAGTACTAATACATGCTACAATGTGGATAAATCCTGAAAACATTATACTAAGTGAAAGAAGCCACACACAAAATGGTCACATATTGTATGATTCTATATATATGAAATATCCAGAATAGGTTAAAAACATAGACAGATGAGACTGGGTGTAATAGAAGAGATAGACAGTTGATATGGGCTGGGTGTGAGGGTGGAGAATGAGAAGCAACAGTTTCATGGGTATGTGGTTTTCTCTTGAGATGATAAAAATGTTTTCAACCTACATAGAAGTGGCAGCTGCATAACATTGTGAATATATCAGATACCACTGAATTATTCACTTTAAAAGAGTTAATTTTACTCTATGACAATTTTACCTAAATTACAAAAAAATATTTTCTGGAGTGACACTCCATAGTGTGGAAAAATCCACACTAAAGGTGAGTTCACAATAAAAAAAAATTAAAAAAAAGCACCATCAGGGAGAGTCCACAGGAGTAACCAACGGAAGGAGTCTAAACAGGAGAGCCCAAGACCACATAAGTAACACCTAAAACAGTGTATTATTACAAAATGATGAAAATCATAAGTAAAGAACAAGACTATTAAACAAAAAAAATTAAAAAAATAACTAAATAGAACTTTTGGAAATAAAAATATATAATAGTTACAAATTTTTAATGAATTAATAAACAACTAATTAAATTAAACTGAAGAAATAATGTACTGGAACTTAAAGCAAAGGATAATTAAGAGATTAAAAACTATGTAAGACACTAAAACAACTTGGATGATGGGAAGAGAAGAAGCTAAATTAAATCATCAGCATTTCTGACAGTGTATCTGAGCAATTTTCTGGCAGTTTTTTTAAAGAAAAAAATCATATAATATTTTTTCTAATTGACCCCTATGATGCCTAGGAGATGATATTCAGTTATACCTCATCTAATAGACCTATGGAGTTAAAAAGCCTTCAGAATATATTGGATTTCCTGAAAAAAAAAAAAAGGAAAAAGGAAGATAATCCTGCTGTGGGGCAGGAAGGCAGGGAATTTTGTGTCAGGAAAATATGGGTATAAAGTTATTTGGAAGTTTACTTGACTTCCTTCTCCCTGAAAAAAAAAAAAAAAAAAAAAACACTTCCAAACTTGCTTTACCGTTTTCTTTCATTATAATAAAACAGTAGCTACTCAGAAGCTGCCTCTGAGTGATTAGACAGAAAGTTTCCACTACTCAGAGAGGCCTCTTCCTCTTCCTCCACTCCCTCAACCACTCTCAAATTCTGTTTGCTGGTTAATTCCTACTTACTTTACTTTACTTCATCTCAGGCTCTACCTCCTCAGGCAAACTCATGCTGACTCTCTAGTGTAAGCAGTTTGAGTAGAGAGACCTGTCATTTGTTTAGCAGGAACCAAAAATAGCAACAAGCAAGTAACTGCTCTATGACTCAAAATACCCATTTTACAGTGGATTATTTTTCGTTTTTGTTATATCACAGTAAGAAATAGCACAGAAAAGTACTTTTCTAATTAGTTTAATAGACTACGGACATTTTCAGTCATGTATTCAAGTACTCATCAGTTCATTTGGATCTTGGATCGTGACCATCACAGCATATTTTACTTTACAAATTATTTTTTCCTTCAGCCATGTTTCATCTTTCTTTGAAACCATTAGCATGTTTCTTGGACAGCACTGAGCTCCAGAGACCTCTGGTGGCAAAATGCAAGTAAGCAAATGAGAAGATTGTCAGCATGGTGTGCCTTGAACAAAATTGTGAAGAATGTTGCATACTTTTCTATTGCCTTTCGACATCATTCCTTCAGTGTTCTCTCCCCAAGTTCTAGTAACCTACTCTGAAACTCTGATGCTGCAGTTGTCTGCCTGGCCCACTCTTTTCAACAATATTGTGTATATCAGATTTTTCTCCGTCATTAGCCAGCTCATCCAAATTCACTTGTTTTATTCCCTGTTCCCTAAGAGCCTGGCTCTCTGGCGTGAATAAACCAATCAATGGTTTCAAACTGACCGATTTAACTCCTAAATAAGTTGACATAAAGCAAAGTCTAGAAAAAGAGATCTCTGATTAAAGATGAACAGCTCTAATTGATGCAGGACAGGACAAAATTCCCACAGTTGGGGGTAGGTGGTGGTGGGAGGGGGGGGATGACCAAGCCCTGCACCAAGAGAAGAGGGTCCTTTGGCAGAGTGTAGAAATTCAACACATAGGTCAAAGTTGAAGTCAAAAGGAAAGTTTATTAGAAAAGGGGTAACATTCTACAGACAGAGTGAGGTCTCCTCTGAGGCAGAGAGTGAGAGGAATAGTGAGAGGAACCCCGAGTGTTCAGGGTTCCCATTTCCTTTGGACAAGCAATGAGGAAGAGGAAGAGTATGTAGCATGAAAAAGTAAGACTATGTAGCCTGAAAGGCCTGCTGGCAGTTCCCAGCCTTTAATCCATAGGTTCCCCATGGTTTTAGCCATAGGGAATGACTCCATTGGTTCCTGTTTCCCCTTCAGGAGTGTGGGGAATGGGTTGTTAGCAATCCCAGTAGAAACCTTCCTTTGTTCTGAAGGTCTCCTTCTGGCCTGGCTTCAGGGCTGATCCTCCATCTCTGAATGTGACTTGATTAACATTTTAATTCTCTTGCTTCCTCCCTGCAATATATGCTTGCCCTGTAACCATTACAATGATCAGATAGTCTTATGCTTTTTCGTAACTCTTCAAAAGAGATATCTATAATTCCCCTCTTCACTTACTCTCCTCCCTTCCCTCTTGAACTCACTGGATCTTTTTTTTTTCTTCTATCACTTTACCAAAACTGTTTCCGTCATGGTCAGAAGTGACCACCATTTCGTGGAAATCCAAAGCCAGTGTTTCTGCCTCCCTTGCGCAGACGCAGCCAGCTTCGCCCTCATTTCTGGCTGTGCGGGGAGAGGGTGTGGAGGCAGACCGGGTCCTGGGGTCCTCGCAGAAAAATGATTCCGGCGGGTAAAGCCCTGGCAGCTGAGTTAGAGAGCTAAACCAACAACAGTGCAGACACCAGGAGTGAAAGGAAGCCCCGCCGGAGGGTGGGCACAGCGCCCTACAGAACGCTGAACTATTTTAGTCCAGCAAGGACAGGATGTACCTACCCACTCATCCACCTCTACCCATCCCTAACCACCCCACTTCGCCCCTCTGCATCCGTGCTGCCTCAGCAGTGAGAGAGAGGGAAAAACCTAAAGCCAGTGCACCACTTCCTCCAGCTGAGACCAAATATCTTGTTTCTTTTGCTGAGGGTTCTGTAGAATCCACTTTCATCATGGAACAGAAAGAAAACATGAAAAAGACATTGATCTCTCTACTGGGAAGATTATCAAATCTCTTCTCCTGGCAGTATACCTATAATGTTGATATCCCTATATGGATGATATCAGTTAATTCTTCAAGCTATGCATTTGATCTGCAGCCAGTTGTAAAGAATCTTATTATCTTTAAGACAGATACTATAATTGGGATGTTGGAAGTGGAAAAGGTAATTTTAAAGTAAGTTTTGGATTAGAAAGAACCCTGCACTTACAATAGAGAAAAGTGAAAGGAGTAATCAATTTAAGACAACCCAGAAGTCCTGAATCTGGGTGGGATGAGCACTGTCTTAGTCCAGAAGGGGCGCCTTTTGTACGTCTTCAGCTCAGAAGAGATATCTTTATATAAAGCTCCCCATCCTAACTTCCCACCACCCCCTCAGAGTTGTTTTTTCTCATATGTACAAGGGGCACCACAGATTCGCAGGAGTCTTGTCTCAGCCCCTCAGAGTTCACAGTGGTGGATCTCAGAGTTAAATTTTCTCCAGTTATATCTGGCAAGACAGTCTCAAATCTCTGGCCTCTTGGGGCTTACCCGACAGAGGCACCTTAACAGCCACACCTCAAAACTCAAGAGGAAGGGGTTGATCATGGAATCTCAGACTCTTAGGACTAGGAGGGCTCCTCTGACTTTGCTCAGAAAGTAAGTGGCTTTGTGGAGAGCACCAGCAGATAGGCCCAGGGCTCTTCACCGTGTAGAAACCAGGCTGCCTGGTGGGAATCCTTGACTCTCTGCTTATGACCTCTGTGACCCTGGCAAGCTACTCAATGGAGCGGATGCGCAGTTGTCATCTACACATGACAACAGTTTTCTTTAATTCTGAAGCTTGTCTAAAGGGTTCTCAACCAGTCAGATGTCAGAGTTTGTGTCTTTAATGAAGAAGGAGATCTCAGACCCTCGTAGAAAAAGACAGCGCCAGGGACTTCAAACTCCTGGGGAGTTTGAATGGTAATATCTAATACCATTCATGGTAATAGATATTAGCAAAGAGTCTTGCCAGATATCACAAACCCAGACAATATGAAGGAGGAAGAAAATGAGAGTGTTTTTAGCTTTTTCCAAAGAAGTACGAGAACAAAGAAACGATCTGCAAGTGCCCCTTCAAACTTCTAATAAGTAAGTCTTGTCTGACTTGTATGAGGTGTGATATAATTTCTAAACTGTGTATTTCAAACTCTTGTCATCAGATCCACCTAAGAAGCCACAAGACTTATTGCCTCCAATGCTAGAGTCTCAGAATGCTCCACAGGAACTTGGCCACACCCAAAGGAGATCAGTTTTTGTGTAATGAATTCCATGAGCGCTGATGAAACAAATTAGGTCTCTGTAGAGCAGGTGTAGTAAGAACAGATTGCAGCTCCTTAAAGCTCCTCCATATCTTTCGAGAATTCGTCTTTGAGAAGGACAAAGCAAAAAAGCACTTTCTCCACCTTCTAAAATACTTCTCACATCAAAGCGTTGAGAATAATAGCCACATGAATGCGCTGCAGTCAGTAGAAGCTGTTGACGCAAACAAGCACTCAGAATCAAACTGCTAAAAAGCTATCCATCCCAGATGCCTGCCTTGGCCCTGGGATCCCCAGGCATGAATAGTGCCCTGCCCCTATACTGACAGGTGAGACTTTTGTCTCTGATTGCCCTGAAATGACTGATTCAGCCATTGTTGACGTCCCTTGCTGATTTTCTTGATTGACTTGCATATATTACATTGGCGACCTTGACAAAAGAATAAATTAAGCTTATATTTGTATGGTATATTAATAAGGAGGTGACCATACATCTGAAACATTTAAAATCTGATGGGAATATTGAATCTACTTTGTTACTCTTTTCAGAATTATCTTTGAAAAATTTGCTGTTTTTTTTCCCTTTATTTCAACTGTTTTGAACATTTCTTGTGTTTTTGAATTTGGAAAGTTAACTGGAGTAAACATTTTTCAGAGTAATATGCTTCTTCTCTTTCATCATATAACATTATTTTTCTTCTGTACGAAGGGATGTGTTCATAAAATACACATCTTTCTGTTTCCTCATCTTTGAATGGAGATCAATCCTGCTATGAAACAAGATACCATTAAATCTGAAAAGATTGCCCTCAATTTTCAGATGTTTTCATTAAAGAGTTGGCAATTTTCAGAATACCTATTTCTAACATAAAAACGGAGAACAGTTTGATCACACAGTGATCTTATAGTTTCTAGTACTTGACAGTTACACCAAATGCTGCTATCCCTCTCCATAGGTCTACTTGAGGCCAGTAGACCACGAAGTGTGCTTTCAGTTCAGAGGAGGCAAGCCAGGCACAGAGGCCCAATCCTTGTGTTACTGCAGTTGGCAGGACTCTAAGAATGCTGGTGCTCCAAACCAAAAGTGATGCAAAGGGACTTTTTGCTGAATTCTGTATTCTGGCTCTAGAGACGGAGGTGTGCTCAAAGGCTACATTTTAGCTCCTTCCCAGTTCTCTTGCTCTCCTACTGGCCTTTAAGGAATTTGATTAATTCTATCCCATCAGTTGCTATGGTTGTAGAAATTTCTTCCATATTCTGACAGATTCATTCTGAAACTTAATTTGTGGTACCATTTCGGTCTTTCTTCAAATCATATGTATTGCATATTTTAACACGAGGTTGGGGAAAAAAAATTACCTTACATTGGAAGTCTCTGTCATTTTTAGACATGTGCTGCTATTTACTTTAAAGATATCTACTTGATCTCAGTAAAATATTAAAAAATGAATAGACTTCTGGCATTGCTCCCCTATTTTCAGGGTCTCTTTAAACCCTGTCATATCCAGTCTTGCTTTGTCTGGATTATGAACGCCTACACCTTTACAACCACACACACTGAAGAGAACTATTGCTTATAATAATAATTATATTATTACTTGCCTTAAAATGTATTGAGTTCATTATTTGTGGACGAATTAGCTGGAACTCCTTTTGTTTGACATCTGGAAGAAAACTATTTTTATTCTAGACCAGCACTATTGAATCAACTATTGGCAATGATGTCAGTGCACCCCAAATTGTAGCTTTTAGCCCTGTGTGGCTATTGAGCACTTGAAATGTGGCTAGATTTTTCATTTTATTTAATTATAATTAATTAAAATTTAATTAGTTACATGTGATTAATGGCTACTATATTGAACAACAGTCTCTGAAATGTGGTTGGGATTTAGACATTAAAACATTTAAAGAAGAATGTTTGACTATCAATTTCTTTGTCAAGAGTAGAGTTGTAAATCAATAAATATTTCAGAACAAGCTCTTGGTCAGGGGTCCCCAACCCATGGGCTGCAGATGAGTACCAATCCGTGGCCTGTTAGGAACCAGGCCACATAGCAGGATGTTAGTAGCCAGCAAGTCAAGCTTCATCTGTATTTGCAGCTGCTCCCCAGCGCTAGCATCACCGCCTCAGCTCCACCTCAGATCCTCAGGCATTAGATTCTCATAGGAGCACTGGTTCCTGGTGCTAAAAAGGTTAGGGACTGCTGCTCTTGGTTACTTTCTGTGAAAAAGTGGTACATTTATAGACCATAGGCATTAATTAGATTTGCTCATTTGTTATGCTTACACAAATTAGCACCTGGACAAGGTATTATTATTTAGGGATTGCTGTCAAAATATCTGCACTTATGATCAGTCAGAAGAGATTGTATTGGAGAAGCAGAAAACAGACAGTGAAAAGATGGAGCCTCGGCAAAAAATTCTAATTAGGGAAAAACTATAGTAGGAAGTGTAACTGATGATTACAAGGATGGGCTTTGAAAATGAACAAGTGTGAGCCTTGGCTTGGCCACTGTTAGTTAGAAATATTGGCAAGTTACACAGACTCTATGAGATTCATTTATTTTACTACTAAAGTAATAATAATAATAGCTCTATAACTTTTAGGGTACATAGTGTTAGGTTCCCCGAAGGAAGAACACAAAAAGCCAAAAAAGGGTTAAGTAAAGTTTATTGTAGCAGAGTGACAACTGGGCTGAGCTGAATACGGCGTCAGCCCTGAACGTGAGGGGACCTGAAACTTATATGGGGCTTGAGGCAGGCTTTTTCGGTGGGAATATTTCAGGTGGGTAAACTGGTGGGGAAGGGAGGAAAAGTCCAGTGACACGGGAGGTGAGCATATAGCATTGCCAACCCTGACAAAAGATCCCCTCTCACACAAAGGTAAGGGAGGAGTCTAGTTCTCACACTATGGAGTTAGGGATAGGGACCTCCTGGACCTAACACATAGTACAATGCCTGGGATAAAATACTCTGTACATGTTAACTTTTTATATATCTGATTCTTCCTTGCATGTCCAAAGCATAAAATCACATAAATTCAGAAAGATGCAAATATTGAAAAAGAGTACCCCTGGTATGCGGGGAAAAAAATACCTTAACTATGAGTAAGTAAATAGATCTTCAATATTGTCAAATCTTCAAGAAAGGGAAATAATGTAACTTTATTTACAGATAACTGTGAATATAAATTTGTACCACTGGGAGGCAGCATAATACATTAAATAGGACTTTGATAAGAACAGATTTGCATACAAGTCTTGGCTATATTATTCAATAATTCTGTGACTTTGAACAAATCATGTAACATATTTAAGTTGAGTATCAAGTGGAAATAGTGATGTTTGTCTTGATTACATCACATTAAAGCATGAGAACATTTAAGAATTGTGTTAAAGCATCTATAACTTAAACATATTATGCATCATTCTTCAAACTTCCATTCACAGAATCACTGCCGTTATGAGGTTGTGTAAGAAAACAATAAATTTTAAAAGCAATAGAAGCAAAATTATTCACTGATGAACTGACACAAAATTGGCTCCCCCTCACCTTCTCTTGCCTCTATCTCTGTCATGATATCAAAGACATTGTAAATTGTCTTTCATCAGCTATCAGATGCTAAAACCTGATAATATAGTGCAAATATAATGTACTATGCAAATTAAAATTGCTTTCAAAATATTTAAGGTTTTATGAGAGCCATGAAAGTGATAGATTTGTTTAAAACACAAGCAAAATCGCTGAAAAATGAGAGAATATCCAAGTTGCACAAGTTAATGATTTAAATGTAGGAAATCAATAGGGATACTAAGGAGATTGATAGATATCATAGGAGAGAATGAATTGAAAAACGAAGTATTACGAGACATTCGGTAAAACTAAAATATGGAAACTATTAATTTTTTTAAATGACATGTTATATGATCAGTTTACAAAAACCAAAGTAAAATTGTGCTTTTTTCTATTATAAAATTTTGTTAAAAAGTAATGACTCTCCAAAAATCTCAACTCTAAGAATTACTGCAAAACACACAATTGTAGCTTAATTTTTTAAATTATATGATACATTTATTTTCAAAAATGTTTTGCTTTATTTTTTTTATAGTAAAGCTTACTTAACTCCCTTTCCCCACCACCTATTATGAAATGTTGGTCTTTCTTTTAGGTCAGTTTATATCAGTGGCCTTTTCCCAATACTAATTAAGCTTGTATATTGAAGACTTCCAGTACATATTAAGATGACTTATTTAAAAAAAAAAAATTAGATTTGGAAATTGCTAAAATAATTACACATGATTAGGTATATACTTTATTTTTTCCATTCTGTGCCTTTGTATTAACTGCGCCTCATCCCACATTTACCAGTGTTATGAATATATAGTTAAATTTATAAAGTTAAAAACAAAATTTTGAATAATACGCAGTCAAAATATAAAAATGTGCAAGAAAAACAAGTCAGGGAAATTATAATAAAATTCAGAATATGTATATATATAATGACTTTCTTCTTTCACACAATATTGTGTTTATGAGATTCAATTTTGTTGTCAGGTGTAGCTACATAAATTATTAATTTTAATTACTATAATAGTAATTAAATTAATTTTCATCGGATGAACAATTGCAGTATTTCCTGTTGTTTGGGGTTTTAACAAAAATAGCTACAATGAACATTCTTTACATATATCTTAGTGAATATAATCACAAGTTCTTCACTAGTTTCTCTAGGAAAAAGATCTAAGGATAGAATTTCTTACTCCTTGGGAATGCTTATTTTCTATTTTGTTAGATAATATGAAACTGTTGTTTAAAATGGTTGTACATTTCCACCCATGCTAGATTATTGTTGCTATTGCTTCACAATCTCTGATATTTGATAATGTCAGAACATGCTAAATTTTGTCAATTTAAAGGCTATATACTTACATTTCTTGGTAGTTGAAGTTCACATTTTTTTCTGATTATGATTGACAATGATCACCTTTTCATATGTACTAGTTATTTGGATAACCTCTCATTGTGAAAACATTTTCAAATTTTTTTCTCCATTTTTGTTTGTGGGTAGTCTATATCCTATTTCTTATTGGTGTTTTTTTTTAAAAAAACATATTTGGATGCTAGTCCATTGTCCATTGTGAATGTTGCAAACATATTTTCTGATTTTACATCTATATTCACCAGAAATTTGGCTTGTAGTTTTCTTTTCTTGTAGTGTCCTTAAATGGCTTTGATATCCAGATAATTCTGGCCTCATAAAATGAGTTTGGAGTATTCCTTCTTCAATTTTTTGGAATAGTTTGAGAAGAATTGGTATCAACTCTTCTTTAAATGTTTGGTAGAACACCTCATCAGACTGCTGAGGTGCATGGCACTGACAACTACATAGTCCTTGGTGAGTGCTGTGGGGGTCCTCAATGGTGTCTCTAGGTCTAGTAAATAGGAACCAGGGCAAGCAGCAACTGTGAAAATAGCCAGCGGTGTATACACACTTGGCTGCAGGGGCCATCTGCAGGTGCCTTTGCAGTGACAGGGCCAGTTGCAGACACGTACATAGTGGTGGGAGTATCCTGACAGTTGTGGATGCCTTGGCATGCACTACTGGGTCTCACCTTGGTGCACAGTGGTGGAGGATGGTGTTGAAATTCAGGCTGGGGGAATGCAAGTATACAGCTGGAGAGTTTAGCTGCTGTTGAGCTCTGGGGTGCAGGACAGTGACAGGAGTCAGAGTCAGATCAGGGCCCACAAACAGCTTTGCTGTGAACATTTACATGCATTTACATGGCTGTAGGATCTTGCCACACCTACGGGAGCCAGTGATGGGAGTTGGACTAGTAGTGTTCACGTGCACAGCTGGAGGGGTTAGTTCCAAGTGCACTCACATTGGTGAGAGACAGCCGTGGAGGTCTGGGCTGGTGTTTTGCCCTCAGGCAGCCACAGAGGCCTGGGCTGGCTTCCTGTGTCAGTTTTGGTCCTGAGCTCCAGCAGGGTCAGAGAGGAGAAAAGGGAGCCAGGAGCCAGAGCTGGGAGGCGCTTGGAAAGCTCCACTTGTGAGCACGAATACCTGTGGGATGAAAATTAGGGAGTCTGCCGTGGCTGAACTGACCTTTGTTCCGTTCAGTGGTGAAAGCTGCTGGAATTCTCTGCAGAGAAGATCGCTGGGAAATACAGTCACTTCTGTTGTGTGGGATACTAGTAGCATGCACCCGCGCCCCCTTTCTTCCTTGTCCCTAGCCATCTGAACAGCTTCAGCTGGTCTCTGCTGAGGTGAAACCAAAGGAGGTTGCTCGCTCCACTCTGTTTCCCGGCAAGGAGAACTCTTTCTAGCCGGGGAGTTCCCTCTTGGTGCTGAGTAATGCTGGCCTGGAGAATAGGATGATGCAATTTAAAAGAACTGTTCTTCCTTCCCTTTTTATGGAGTCATTCTCTTGTTTTTTTTCACCCACAGTGTTACTGAAGTTTCTTAAGTGAACTCTAAATCTCTCCCAGAACTGTTTTTTGTTAGTAGAGAGCTAATTGTTGATTTTTGTGGGAGGACTGAGTCTGGCATCTCCTATGCCACCATTTTGGTGAGCAGGTCTCTCTTTTCTTACTTTCTATGAGTTGAGGGCCATTCCAGCTTTTATTTTTATTTATTATTTGTGCCTATAATACTTGGTCTTCCTAGGTGGTCTTCTATCCAAGTAATAACCAGGCCCGACCCTCCTTAGCTTCTGTGATCAGACATCAGGCTTGTTCAGGGTGGCATGGCTGTAGACCATGGACTGTGGCTCCACTAGGGTGCGAACCTAGGACCTGCATGTAAAGCAGACGTGCTAACTGCTACACTATGGAACCACGCCCATTTCCAGCTTTTAGAAGTTGCTGCCTTCCTGGGTTTACTGTTCCCTTTCTCCATTTTCAATACCAGAAACGGTGGGTTGAATTTTTTGAATTCTTTTTATATTCCATCTCTTCTGTTATCCTCACCTACTGTCAAGGACTCAAATGATTAGATTAGGCCCACCTAGTTGATCTATGATAATCTCTTATCTCAAGACCCTTAACTTTAATCACATCTGCAAATTCCCTTTTACTGCAGAAGAGAATATATTCACAGGTTCCAGGAATTAGGGTGTGGACACAATGAGGGGAGAGGGGACATTATTCTGCCTACCACAGCATTAAACTTTTATTATTTTTCCTTCTTTCGTTCTGGCACATGCATTTTTATTTTCAGATTTATTCTTACGAACTTTATATTTTAATATTATTTACATTGAAAATGATTTACTAACTTTTTGTTGTTGTTGTTTGGCACATTCTTTAAACAATTTGTTTCTGCCACAGCATTTCCTCTGTAATCTCTTCCTGATTCCCTACATCAGATTTAGGAATACTCCTTCATGTTCCAATCATGTTTAACTCATGCCACCACTCAGGCACTCTCATTTTGGGAGGTGTTTATTTTTAGCCTATCTCTCTGTCAATTTAATATGCTAATTCTTTTAAAATGAGAACTCAGTTTTTTTCATCTTGTAGTTTTAGTGCTCAAGATTAATGCCTGGCACATGATAGACACTGATTAAATATTATAGGTATTTGTTTGAATGAAAAGCTGTATTTTCTTATGTGGAAATCTTAAAGTTTTATTTTTCCTCTTTTGTTCTTGCACGTGATTATGAGGCACAACCCTAAAAATGTTTTAGTTCTATTAGCTCATGGTTTATTTTCAATCATGTTAACTTTTTATCAACACGCGCACACACACACACACACACACACACACACACACACACATACAGGAAATTTTCACAACGTATGGTCAGTTGCAGTGACTAAAGTTTCTATACCTTGTGGCTAAGCTCTGCTTTTCTCTGATCATCAGGTAGAAATAAAATTAGGTTACAGAAGATGTTATCTTTCCTTTTCACAGAAATTGTACTTAATCTCTGACTAGTTTTTCCTTTCTCAGATACTCCAGAAATTGATTCTTTCATTCAGAATTAGTATTGTTTCAAAAATGACCACATAATTATCATGCAGAAGATAATGATCAGAGAACACAACTAAGATAATTTGTACTTGTTTGCTCAGGAAAAAATAATTAATAGTTCAATTGCTTGTTCTGACTTGAGACTTATAAATGCAGTTTTTTTTTTCCTTAAAACTACAAATTGCTACAAAATATGTCAACATTTGGATAAACATTTTCAATTAAGTAAAAAGAAGTGCATAGATTTATGTATCATCCTATATCTTTCCTCACTGTAAGCCAATAATTAAAAACAGTCATTCTTTCTGTGTGTTGTAAATTTGTATTCATCGAAGAAAAATAGGTAGCAGATGTTTTTAGTAAGTTTATGAGATTACTCTTTTTCCAAATATGTCTCCTCAATCTTTTTTCCCAGTCTTCTTTATTTTAGAAAAGACATGTTTAATTTCTCTTATTCCACATTCACTCCTTCTGTAATTTCTTTAGTTTTTTTCAGAAATAGATTTCAAAGATAGAAATAACTGTCTAATATGCAAAAACACCGTTATTATGCTTCTATATGTCAATCCAAAGGTGTAAACATTTGATGGTTTGTGTGATAAATGAAAAAGCATTTCGCTATTATTTTAAAGTGATTTTAACTTATTTTTATTTTCACATTTCCATTTTCTTCTCCTTTGATATAACTAACTTTTTTATTGTGGAAAAGAATAACCGTATGCTTCAGATGTTTGGTGGCGATCACAATCTTTGGACTTTGCAAAACCAACGAACAAACAAACGAACAAAACAAAACTCCCAAACAAAACACCCTTCACATGATTGGCTGAGTCACTGAAGAATATTCTTAACAAGCCGAGATTCCTATATGTACAAAAGAGCCTCAGGGAACACTGCACAAATAATGAGCAGAAATGAATAGAAAGCACCTGATTTGTTTAAAAGTAAAGCTATGATTAGAGGATTTTAAAACATCTAAGAGTTATCACACACGTGCTATATACTATAGAGCTGCATCAAACACATTCTCCTCAAGTATCACAGTGGTCTTCAAAAAATTACTTTAATGAATTTAACTTTATTTTTATTTATATTCTAATTTTTTTCAGCATTACTAGGAAAATAAAAAGTTCAGGGACATGGATTATATTCTAAAAATGATTTTCCCAAAAATTTTTCCTTGATATTGAACTTTTTTTTTTTTTTTGCAGTAAGAAGCATTAAGTATAAAATGAAGTTCCTCTTGATCAGATTGGCATTTTATAAAATACTCTAACCAATAATTGGAGAATGCACATTCTTCTCAAGGTCATATCCAAAATTCACCAGGATAGACCACATTCTGGGCTATAAAATGCATGTTAACAAATTTAAAAGCACACAATGTGTTCCCAGAATGAAGTAGACTTAAACTAGATATCAATAACAGAAAGATTGCTGGAAAATTCTCAAATATTTGGAACTTAAATGATATACTTATATATAACCCATGGGTCAAAGAAGCAGTCTTAAAAGAAAATGCTAAATATTTTAAACTAAATGAAAGTGAAGATACAAATTATAAAGTTTTGTGAGATTCACTGAAGCAGTGCTAAGAGGAAAATTTATGTCATTAAATAAATTAGAAAAGAAAATTTAAAATCAATAACTGAAAGTAAATTTCCCTAGGAAACTAGAGAAAGGAAAGCAATTTAAGCCTATGAGAAGCAGAAAGAAATAAATAATACATGTTAGAGAGCAGAAATCAGTGAAATTAAAAATAGGAAAACAGAAAATCAAGGAAACCAAAAGCTGTCCTTTGAAAATATCAATAAGATTTATCAAGCTCTAGTCAGGCTAAGAAAAAAGAGAAAAGAGAGAAAGTACCAATATCAAAGTAAGAGAATTTATGGCATTAAAAAGATAACATAAGAATACCACAGATAACTTTATATCCACAAGTTTGATAGATAAAATGAACAAATTCCTGGAAATACACAAATTACCAAAACTCACACAATGTAACTCATTCTATGAAGCCAGCATTACTATATAACACTGAAAGCTGATAAAGACATTAAAAGAAGGTAAAACCACAGATCAAATCTCTCATGAACACATATACAGTGCCACAGTTCTTACACAGGGACTCAGCTTTTGATCTGGTAATGTCTCTCTTTCCATCTAATTCAGATGGATTATTCTGTTTATAGGATGTTTGGTCCGGTGCAAAATCCAGAGAGATCGATGATGCAGAAGCCACCAAAACATCCCCATCATTGCCAACACAAGTGGGCACGCAAAGGTAGGAATCTATAACTCTCCATTAGACCACAAATTATATAGCTAGGATTTTCTGTGGGTTTTTTAATCCCAGGTTTTAATGAGAACTTTTAAGAATGTAAACTAGAGTCTATTTTTCAGAAAATTTGTTATCTTATTTTGAAATAATATGTTTACATAGATGTCTCTGCACCAGATTGTATGGTTTCCTATCTCTGTAACTCTCACATCCAGCCTAGTTCCTAGCATACAATTTTATAAATACTGTTCAATGGAATGTAATGGATCAGATTTGACATGACTTGGGTTGAAAATTGTGAAGGTGTTATAATGCTTGTTTTATTGAAGCAAAGTATATAATTATAAAGATCAGCATCTGAGTTTTGTTTCATGAATTGATATAAATATACAATTTCTATTTCAAACAACATTTGGGAAGATAGCTAGAATACCTGATCTTCCTTATGTTTCTCCACTAGACACTTATTTTTATTATTATACCATTATTTTGGTGCCACTTACATTTTACCTTCCTGTCCTCAATCCCATGAATATTATCTGTGTAATTCAGTCAAAATGTAAATAAAGGCAAATGACAAATTTTTATGGAAATGTTTCGACTAGCCAGTTAATCAATTAATATCTTCCCATTTGATTGTTTTGGAACAGAAGTGTTAACATAAGAAAGATATTTAAATAAATAGTAAATAAAGCATATTGACCTTTTATTTAGAATTGATAAATCTGATTCTTTAACGATAATTAAATATGTGTTCATGTCAAGATAATTTAAACAGAGATGGTAGATTTCTTCTCCAACCTACGACAATGTTTATCCTCAGAATTTACATTCCTATGACACATTTTCAAGGTCATTTTAAATGTTGAAATGTTTCAGAAAGAAAAATTAATCATTACAGATTACCCTGAATGTCCAAAGTGGCATCTGACTGCTCTGAGAGTGACCAGCATTGCACTGGTTATACTTGTTGCTACAGTGATAGGACTAACTCTTTGGGGTGAGTAGATCGAAAGGTGTATTTTCAACTATAGAAATTAACATATTTCTTTTGGAGTTTACTTTTATTTCTCTCACTTTTTTCAGAATCATTTTTCACATTTGCCTGATGTTCTCTTTCATCATTTTATTACATTGGCATTAAATAACACAGTTAATGATTTCATTAATGACACAGTTAATGATTTCATTAATAATTAGTAGTTTTTCCCAATAGAGAAAATGCAATAAGCTCATTAATTTACAAACTCTATTTTGTTTATAATTTTAATTAATTGGTAAATGGCATGGGCTTGGCAGTCACAATTCTATCAACTGAAGTTTCATATTTTGGTGAAAGCGCTTAATTTTATAAAAACTGATTGTCCCTTTAAATAAAACTTTTTGACTTTATAAGTGACTTGATATTTTGAAGTTTAGACAAAATTTATGAGCTGCTTGAAAATTTAAGGCTCAGTTAAATTTAAGATCTATTTCTAAAATGAGCTCTACTTCAATAATAGCCATAGATAACTACGTCTGTCATTGTTTCTATTTGTTGTGACCTACATGTTAGAAGTTTGTCTAAACATTTTATATACATTATCTTTAGCCTTACAACTCTAAGTTTGTTAAACATTTCCCCATTTTATATATGAAAAAAATGAGAAACAGTCTTCATAATTAGTTCAAGATCACACAGAATTCTAACCTATCATATTAAACAGATGCAAATTTAAATATATTTTAAATTTATTTAAATAATTTGTTTTTATTGTTTGTTTCTACTTTTTATAAGTGGAACTCTCCTGTCTATAAGTTTATTCATCCTTTGTCAAATTAGAGGGTTGGAATGCTGTAAATAGACTTCCTCTCAACCAGCAGGTTGTGCATTCACTTGCAGTTTCATTTTAATGGATATTTAAAAGGCACAGTCTTATATTTGTAGAAATCTAATTAGTGTTACTACTTTTCTTTATTTCTCAGTGTGTCACCTAAGAATACATTCTTTCAGTGATAACTACAGTATGAAGATGCTTGGTAGTGAGAATGGAACCAAAGATTGCGATTGTATGAATATTCCTCCCAGGAAACAGCTGGGAAATACAAACTTCGCAAGTAAGTGGTTTTATTGCATTGTATTGTAGGAGAGAAAAAAACTTTTTTCTCTACATTCTTAAGTTTAGTACCTGAGAGCCTGTGAATTAAACTGACAAAAGCACAATTAACAGGAGAAAAACATTTACTTGTATGCACTAGAGAGCTAACAAAAGAAGTAGCTAGCTCAAAATGGTTACAGTTAAAAGCTTATACATCTAACTTAGCAGGGAAAAGGGAGGTTGAATAAATTACTTCTGTGGGAAAACATACTTCATTAAAAAAGACAAGTGGTTTTTTTTTTTTAAGGAGAAAAACAAGAAAGAAAATTTTTTGTAGCGTCTGTTTATGCTCTTGCTGTAGTCTTTCCCTCTTCGTGGCCATAAAATTTCCCCCGAGAAGGCATTTAGGGTGAGTCTTTTTCCCGGAGAAATAAACCACACAAAAGAGGAAATTTATAGCAGCCTCATTCCTCAGAAGTTTCTATTTTTAGTCAAGTAAGGGGAGCTCAGAGGAGCATCTGCTGAATCTCAGACGTCTTCAGTTTAAAATAACCCTTATACCGAAAGGGAATATCTTGGGCTGGCGTATTTAGACCTCCTTCAGTATTTTGAAGATGATTTTCTTATTTTCACTTTTTTACCTTCAATTCTGCTTCTTGTTAATCTGTTCAGGTTCACTGCTTAGAAGATACTTACTCTCAACTTGCTCATCTTACTGGTGCTAAAACTCTTCTCACATACCAGTCTCTATCAGCCAACTTGCCGCTACTTTAAGTGTTGTAATTCCCTTGCTAGGTAACAAACACATCACTGACTATCTCTTTTCATTTTTCAATTTCTTAATTTATTTATTTGACTTCATATACTTATTAAGCATATACAAAATACTTGATCTGCTGATGAGATGGCAAAGAATTTAAGAAAAAGTCCTTGTTTTAAGAATCTCATGGTCAGTGTTAGCGATAGTAAAGATAGAGTCGAATAGCACTACCACATGTGGTTTAAACTGATAAAATCTTTCTTAACAGAGCTTTAGAGTAGCTCTTGCATGAGGCATTATATCTCTAAAGGTAAGATGTGGACAGGAGGTGAAGTGTAAGTTAAGGATGACATGATAATAATTATTTGATAGCAGTGGAGTCATATTTCTGGAATATTTATTTTATTTGATGAAAAGTAATCCAGATAGTAGCATACTAAATCAAACTCACAAGTACATTAACAGTTAGAATGTAATAACTGCATGAAAATTTAAGATGAAATCAATTTTTCAGGAAACTGTGTGTAGGAACTTAAGGAACAAGTTCCTTGTTCTTTAGAGTTGGAGATGATTTGGTGGAAAACTGAGGTGCATTTGCCTACAGTAGTTTAGTTGATATGGTTGCCTTCTACTTTACTACCAAAGGACATTATACTAGCATTTTGTAGTATCTATTTTTATCTATTTGGTAACACTTCTATACGATAGTGATTGCTGTTTTTATAATTATTATTTGTTACAATAAGCAATTAAGGTGTTTTAGATTATTCTTTAAAATTTATAATGTCAACAGATTGAATTGTACGGCATTTGGAGATCAGTATGTCTCACAAAGAAGGGTGTTTCTAACTTACTAACGTTCTGTAGATCTCTACTCATTCTCCATGCTGCAGCCATCAGAATCATTCTGAAATACAGATCGCTGGCCAGGGCTTTCCTGTGCTTAAAACTCTGCAATGACTTTCTACAGTCCTTAGAATAAAATCTAAACACTTTAACATTTCCACAACATCCTCTGAGTCTTGATTTTCTACAATAGCAGTCTCATTTCTCACAACACAGTACTCTTCTTTGTACTCTAGACTCTGGCAAAACAAACCTCTGTAAAGTAATAAAAGGCAGCAGACTCTCTCAACTTCGAACTTTTCTTAAGGCTGATCTAATCCATCTCCTTCAAATGCTTATTACTCCATTGCAACTTCTTATCCAATGAACCCTTTTAATACACACACACACACACATATACACACACACACACACAGTTCAGATTATACATGTTAATATAATTGATAAGCAAACATATCATTGTTTTTAGTTGAATTTCTTATATAATAGGGAAATTAAACATAAAATCACATACATTGAATATTTGTATTTTTTATTCTGTAAACTGTTCATCATAAAATTAGGGTGCCTATATTTTCTTATTTATAAATGCTGATTGTAGAGTTAAAAAGTTAATCTTTTCTCACAAGTTACAACTAATTTTTTAGTAAAATCCTACTCCAAACTATAAACTTTTGCACAGTTTAAATACAAAGAATTATACTAAAATATATTTCTAGTCCTTATGTTAAGTTTGGACAATTAATAAATGTATTGTAATGAAATATTGATGGTCATAAGAGTGATAGAATACAATATTAAAATATAACTAATATGCGTGTTTATGATCGCCCTTTTGCCTTAGTCTTTAGTCTTCATATCACATCTCTTTTAATAAGTCAACAAAGTCCTTCATTTTTAAACCCATTTCTAGATTCTCCACACATGCACTCTTCTAGGCTTTTCTCAACCACTTGGAGGCCTTCCTTCCATGTGAGTCCCAGCATTATGATACTCAAGAATTATTTGTTGACTATCTCTGTCTTATCTTTGGCATATCAATAATAGTTCTCCACACTCTAAATAACTATAATTTTCAATAGATTAATTTTTTTCCATTTTACTGTACTGACAGAGCCTGGGCTTTGTTATTGCTGTGGTATGTGACTTTTAATCAAATAAAAAGAAGAGCGAAGTAAATAATTTATTTCAGAGGCTAAATGCTACCATAGCAAAGGGCATATCATAGTAAACCTCTGGATATTCATGAGAACCTAGTTATTTATTTCTGTTAATAATTTATGATACTAAATTTCAGTAAAACTAAAATTTGTCTCCAACTTTGGTCTCAGGTGTATTGTTGAATTAGTTTTCCTGGTCAATGAAGATAAAATTTAGTTTATTAATATACTATTTCAATGACCACTTTGTTGTTATCACTTACAAAATAAAATGCCCTGAGAAGAGAGTTGTAAAGAATCAGAATACTTTGCTGATTCAAAACAGAAACTTATTATGTGATATTTCCCCCCAAATGATGAAATTCATCATATTCTCTCTCTCAGAGCACCCATAGATGCTAATGGTAATAACTAACTTTCATATAGAGCATTTTGTAGTTTATATTTTTACATTCATCTCATTTAACATAAGCAGATCAGACAAGTTTGTACACAAATTTATGGATATTTTAAAAATAATATGAAATATTTAAGATACACAAAAACTTAGGTAGAATGCAATCAATACTTATGTACCTACTATTTAGCTTAAAATATTTGAAAAATTAGTTCATTTGAAACCTGCATGTGCCCATTTTTTATTATAGGTTTATTTTAATACATACTTCAAGTTTTTCTTTTTATGAAAATAACTCTGGTGGTTATTGAGGCATTTAGATACTGGGGACATGTTGAACAGTTGTTTTACAAAGTTACTGATAGAGTGTGTTATAAAATACATGTTTCTGAATCTAAAAGGGACTCTGAAAATGACATTTTATTTTTCCAGTACAGTTTTTTCTTGATGGCTTTTGGACTCTCTGTTTACTTTAAATTTTCCATTGCCCCACTTATTAGTTACATGACCTTGAGTAAGTCACTTAACTTTTACTTTAGTTTCTCAGTTTATACTTTACTTAACCTTAACTTTAGTATGTTTATTTACAAAGAGAAGAACATGGAGTTAATTATTTTATGGATCTCATAAATTTTTTATAAGGAAAAATATTTCATATACTCATGTGCATAATGAATTCAGAAAATTACTTGATGTAGTAGGTAATTTTTAATAAATAATAACTATTATTATTTCTTGCATTTACCTCTTCTAAAGACTGTTTATCAGTGGAAGGGGAGTTCATTTCTTAAAAGTGGGGTAAAATCTTTAACTTTTAAGAAAACAGTTTATAAAATTAATGCAAAATTATTTTTGATATTCAAACCTTGTTCTCATTTGTATTTCTTCCATTTTTTTCCATTTCAGCAAACCTTAGACTAAACTTATGCCCTAATGATTGGGTACAGGAGAAAGGGAAATGTTATAAATTTTTTAAAAATTTTGAATCATGGATTGATACCCAAAAATTCTGTTCAATAATGAAATCACATCTCTTGATGATCCAAGACAAGGCTGAACTGGTAAGAGCTAATTTGCTATGAAAAGTAGCCCTTTCAAAACTGGGTAAAATAGATACATTTTATAATCAAAGAATAGTACTAATAATTACTTCCATTTATTGAATTCCTGCCATATGGCAGGCACTGTAGTAGGCATGTTACAAATATTATATAATTTATTACTCACTATAATCTTATGACGCAGACAGTATTTCTCCATTTCCATAAGAGGAATCTGCAGAACTTGACAGGTTGTATACACTTGCCTATTTTATACTATAAGTAAATTTCAAAGCTGGGATATCCATGCCATCCTTCCACATTACTTGTTTGGAGTTATTTGAGATACTCATCAAAAGCATTACCAATATCCGGCAATATACGTAGTATCTTGGAAGGAAAGACAAGGGCTCTTTAGTTTCATTTGAGTGTAGTATCACTATAGACACCAGTTTTCTTCAAGACTGCACCTTGGTAGACAAAGCAATCCATGTATAGTTGTTGTTCCTTTTGGAAGACTTATTTCCTAGTTTTTGCTTCACATCTTGTTTGCACTCTTTCACCAGTTGCTGTTTATATCACCATCCTCATGAATTTCATTTAGCAGAACATACCTTTACATAATGTATGCAGGAGTCATGCATTTTGAATATCTTTCTATATTTATTTCTTTGCCTAAAAATATAGAAAACCTCTTTAGCCTTCTGAAGATTTTCCTGATTAGAAAGATAAATCTCAAAACCTTTTAAAATCTAGGAAGAAAAGTCAGAAGAGGCTATTTTAATAAGTATAACTCAGTTAATTTCCTTTGGATCTCCTTTCACAGGATTTCATACAAAATAATATACAAGATGGAATCTACTTTTGGATTGCTTTAAACATTACACATCCACAAAAGACATGGACCTGGTTGGATGGCACCCCATTAAATCCACAGTTGTGAGTGTTTGGTATCTGAGTATCATTGGGAAAATATAAGAGCTCAGCAGCCAGTTACTACTGGGGGCTTCTCGAAATTAGGTGTCCAATTTGTTCCTATAAATTGAAGACTTTAATCTGGTATTAATGTGTGGATAGGAAATTTCTCTTAGAGAAATGAAAGCTTCTAAACTTATTTACTTTTATATTTGGGCTTTCTTTTCATTTACCTATAATGCTAGAGGTATAAATATAAAATTCTTTATTTTAAATTCTTTTAAAATGTTTCTTGAACGTTTACAGAATAATCTTTATTTTGATTAGTAGAAGGACTTCAATTATAAAGAAATACTAAGACATAAGTTATAAATAATGCAACAAATTGCCATTCGACTCTTTTACCCTAATAAACAATATCTGTATCTACTTTTATGTATCTCATTCATTTCTGCTTAAATTATATGGGTAGAGAGAGCTGAATCTTTGGGAATTATGTGCTAATTCTCCCATAACAGGCAGAATATCTAAGGATTCAGGGTGAAATTTTCTATTCACAGTGTCAAGGTTTCAGAGGTCATCAAAAGTTAATTAAACTTCTTGAAAATTGTGATCTTTGTGGTGGCATTCAAAAAGAGTGAGAATTTTTTTGGAGAAACATGGCACAGTTGAGAGATGTCCCCAGATCTCTCCCCTTGAAACAATAATAAGCTGAACACCTAAAACTCAACAAAAACACCCAAACTGCACACCAGCCTGTCTGAGTGTGGGATCTGTGCATAAGAGCTACCAGAGCAGAATACACTTCCATTAATGCCCAGACAGAGAAGTAGTCCATTAAACACCATGAACAACCAAGATGACAAGGCATCTCAGAAAGAAAGGGAAAAATCTCCAGAAAGTAAGCTTAAAGAAATAGAAATATGCGACTTAAATGACAAAGAGTTCAGGATGGTACTTCTGAAAAAAAGCAGTGAGTTCCGAAACGAGTCATATCAACAATTTCAGAAATTGAAAAAATGCCTCGATGATCATATCAAGGAGATTGAAACCCTCAAAAAGAACAGAATAGATCTTCTGGAGATTAAAAAAACACACTGAAAGAGTTGAAAACTGAAATAACAAGTTGGGAAATAGAGTCGACCAAATGGAGAAAAGGATCAGTGATATTGAAGACAGAAATCTAGAAATAAATCAGAAGGAAGAAGAGAGAAACTGAAGGATGAAAAATAATGAAAGAGAAATTCAAGAACTAGCTGATACCATCAGGAGAGGGAACATATGAATAATGGGCATTATTGAAGGCGAGGAAAAGGAGCAGGGATTAGAAGGCATTTTCAGACAAATAGTTGATGAGAATTTCCCAAATCTAAGGAATGAACTGGAGCTTGGGATTCAAGAAATCAACACAACACCCAATTATCTCAACTCAAAAAGGCCTTCACTAAGACACACTGTATTAAAATTATCAAAAATCAATGACAAAGACAGAATTCTCAAGGCAGCCAGGGAGAAGGAAATAGTAACTAATAAGGGAAACCCATTAGATAGATTATCATCGGACTTCTCAGCACAAACCTTACAAGCCAGAAAGGAATGGAATCAGATATTTAAACTATTAAGTGAAAGGAACTACCATCCCAGAATAATGTATCCAGCTAAGCTCTTCTTTAGATATGAAGAAGAAATTAAGATCTTTCCAGACATACAAAAATTGAAGAAATTCTCCACTATGAGGCCTGCACTACAGGAAATACTGAAAGGGGTCAGCTCACCTAAAACAAAATGACAAGAAAAAAACCATAATTAGGAGTAAGGTGACTATCAGGCAAATAGAAGCAGAGGTGTGCAACCCTTACTAAAAACAGGGAATTATAAGCTTAAACAATAAGAAGAAAATTGCTATAGCAAGATAATAATGAACGTTCAGCATACATAGGGACAAACTGAGACAACAATGACTGAAAAGGGGAAGATTCCAAGATCCAAATTCGCAAAGGGGAATGGAGATAAGGCATGTGCAGAAGAAAAGGAAGGCTGTATATATATAAAACTATCCTTTACATATTTGTAATGGTAACCACATGCCAAAGATTCAGAACTGGAGTATATAACATAAAACAAGAAGAACCAGAGGACAAAAACAACAGAAGCCAACCAAAATAAAGAAAACAGAAACACAAGGACAAGGAAGCAATGGAAATACCAAGTTACCAGAGAGCAAAAGATAAAAAGGCTATAAGAAGACCTCCTTTTTATAATCACCCTAAATGTAAATGGACTGAACTCATCAATAAAAAGGCACAGAGTTGCGGAATGGATCAAAAAACAAAACCCAACCATATGCTGCCTCCAGGAGACACATCTCAGCTCCAAAGACAAATAGAGACTCAAAGTGAAAGGGTAGAAAATGATATTTCCAGCAAATGGCATTCAGAGAAAAGCAGGAGTAGTGGTATTAATATCAAACAAAATAGACTTCAAAATAAAAAGGTAAAGAAAGATACTGAGGGACACTTCATAATGATAAAAGGAATCATGCACCAAGAACACATAACACTTATTAATAGCTATGCTCTCAATCAGGGATCCTTGACGTATGTAAAGCAATTACTAACAGAACTCAAGGAAGAAACAGCCCAAAACACTATCATAGAATGGGACCTAAATACCCCACTGTCCGAAATGGATGGATCATCCAAACAGAAAATCAATAAGGAAATAACATCCTTAAATGACATATTAGACCAACTGGACATAATTGACAATTACAAAGCCTTCCATCCCCAAACAGTTGCTTCTACTTTGTTCTCTAGTGCACATGGAACATTTTCAAGAATTGACCACATTCTGAGATGCAGAAATAGCCTCAACAAGTGTAAGGGGGTTGAAATCATACCAACCATATTCTCTGATAATAATGCTTTGAAACTAGAGATCAACTGCAAAAAGAAAGCAGGAAGAACCACAAAGACATGGAGATTAAACAACATGCTACTGAAGAATAACTGGGTCAGAGAAGAAATAACAAGAGAGATCAAGAGATGCATAGAAACACATGATAATGATGTGTTTCAAGAGATGCATAGAAACACATGAGAATGATAGTACAACATATCAAAACTTTTGGAACACGGTGAAAGTGGTCATAAGAGGGAAAGTTCATATCATTACAGGCCCACCTCCAAAAACAAGAATGAGCCCAAATAAACAACCTAATACTTCATCTCAAAAAATCTAGAAAAGAACAAATGAAGCCTAAAGTCAGCAGAAGGAAGGAAATAATCAAAATTAGAGCAGAAATAAATTAAATTGAAAACAAACAAACAAACAAACAAAACAATAGAAAAAAATAAATTCCAAAAAAAGCTGTTTTTTTGAGAAGATTAATAAAATTGACAAACCTCTGGCTAGACTCACTAAAGAAAAAAGAGAAAAGACACAAATAAACAAAACCAGGGATGAAAGAGGGGAAATTACAA
>NW_011888897.1:437683-441327 GCF_000151845.1 Pteropus vampyrus | reverse complement strand
TGTACCAAAGAATGTTCATTCTTAGATCTTTTGTACAAGCGAGGAGGCTCATTATACAAGAATAGTGAGAGATTTTTGAAAGGTGTGACATTTGGGATTTAGCTATGGAAGATGAAAAGTTTAATCGTTTGATTCTACAGAAAACTGTTTAATATTTTTTAAAATCTTGTGTGTTTTGGATACGTTATTTCTAAATCTTAAAATGATAAATGTAATATTACATGCTGTAAAGTTGGTATCATTCAGTTATTTCAGATATTCAAAAAGCTTGAATTAGAAATTTCTGGAGTAACAAAATGAACTTTTTGATTTCACTTATATGTGGAATCTAAAGAGCAAAGTAAAGGAAAAAACGACAAAAATAGACTCATAGATACAGAGAACAAACTGATTCCTGGATGAGTGGAGGGTTGGGAGACTAGATGAAAAAGATGAGGAATTAAGAAGTACAAATTGGTAGTTACAAAATTGTCATGGGGGTGTGAAGTACAGCATAGGGAATATAGTCAATAATATTGTAATAACCATGTACAGTGCCAGGTGGGTACTCGACTAAGCAGGGAGATCACTTCATAAACTATATAAATGTCTAACCTCTATGCTGTATACCTGAGACTAATATAAAATAATATTGAATGCTAACGCTCATTGAAAAGTAAAAATTAAAAAAACTAATTAGTAGCACCTTTTGACATATTAAAGATTTAACTTTATATTGAAATGGTTCTAGACAGCATCTTATATGCAAATATTTCCTGAAATATTAAGAGTGCTTTTCTCAAAGTCTGAGATAAATCTCAACGTTATTTGGTAAAAATAAGGTAGAATATGAGCCCAATAAACACAGTGGCAGGGCCCAGAGCAAACCACTCCAAAATATCTCACATGTGATATGGCACATTGATTATTTTGAATTAAAATTACTTAAGAAACTTTCAATATGAGAACACTCTGACCTATCTTTCATTTACTTTCTCTGTGTGTCCCCCTGAAAGCAGGGGATAAACTCCCCTGTGTAAGATGCCCTCCCTATATCTGGAGATATCCTTATCACTAGAGATAAGAAATCTAGAGCCAAAGAATTATAAACAAATCTTGCGGTCTCTTTATTAATTTACTACCTAAGCCCAAACTTTGTTTAGATTACTCACTAATTAATACCCAAACCTTACTTAGATTTCTTGCTAATGAACAATTTTTTTTTTTTTTGTCCTGTTGATTCTTCATAGATTTATTCTTTCTCTAAAAAGTACAAAACACTGGCTGGTTCATCATTTCTCTGAACATCATTTATGATTCTCCTGTGCACATATATTAAATTGTTTTTTCTCTCCTGTTAAAAAACAAACAACAGCAACAACAACAAAATGAACTTTTCTCCTAAAATGGCAAAATTGTCCTCATAGTCTGCTTGGACTGCCATAACAAAATGCCACAGATCGGGTAGCTTATAAACAACAGAAATTTATTTCTCACAGTTCTGGTGGGTGGAATTCCAAGATCAAGGTGCCACTAAGGTCACGTTTAGATGAAGGCCCTTTTCTTGATTCACACTTGGAGCTTTTTCACCACATCTTCATATGGTGGAAGGAGCTAGGGATCTCTCTGGAACTTCTTTGTAAGGAACAAATCCCATCCATGAAGGTTCCACCCTCATAACTTAAGAACCTCGTAAAGGCCCCACTTCCTAAATACCACTACTTTTAGGGATTAAATAGCAGTCCTCTAAGATCTTTATTTTCATATGATCACGTGGTATTGGGAAAATGGTGTTTCTCATTCACATTTTTATCCCATGCAGTATTTCTATTTACAAATGGTCATTTTTGGTGAAAAAACTATTTGGAGTAATTTCTTCATAAAATAAGTCATTTGATGTGCATTTCTTGTCTGAATACTATATCTTAGGTCTCCAGTTTGAAGAGTAGTACGTTTTTTTCTAAGAGAGAAAATACACAAAATACACCTTGTTGTTCTTTTAGCAGAGTGAAGACAATATTGCCTTTTCTTTACAGGTTTCAAGTCACGGGCCAGGTTGAAGATAATGCCTGTGCTGTGATAACAAAGAAGGGTGTTTTTTCTGAAAAGTGTCACAGTCACAATTACTGGATTTGTCAAGATGTGGTTTCTTCAGATGATGGCCTTTAAATAGATCACGGGTATCTTTCCCATCAAAAAAATTCTCAAATACACTTTATTTATGTATTTTTATAGAAAAAAACACTTTGTTTCTACAACAAACATATGATAATAATGATGGTAATAGTATAGATTTGTGTTACTATAAATGCAAGTAATCACCCTCACTGAGTCTTTAGCTATACCTGGTCACTCGCACTTTATTTCCATAGATATCTCTCACTCTTGATAGTGGCTATCTCAGACAGAAATTATCCTTTGTCTCCTCAATAATTTTCTCCCTGCACCTGTCATTCACCATTATCAGAAGAGCTTGTGTTTTTTTGTTTGTTTGTTTGTTTTTAAAGAGAACATAGTATATATATTCCTGAACTTTCTAACATTGGGTCTACATATTCATCTTCATCTTACTTATTACTTTTTCTTCTCCTCCTATTTCCAAAAAAAACAAAAACAAAAACAAAAACAAAAAACCCAGTATCTCTCTTTCTGTCTAAATCAAATCTGTAAGTCTGTAGTCAGGATTGCATCCATTTTAATTTTTTCAGGGAAATTCTTTCCTTGACGACCTCCTCTCTAACCTCTCCTTATGCTTCCTTTTCTAACAGCAGCTAAATATGCTAGAGCAACAAGAAAACTTTCCCTCAACCACATGCGGTTTCTAGTTTCTGCCCATTTTTTTCCCCATCCCTTACAAGTCAAACTTCCTAAAAATTGTTGATGTTCCCTTTTTCTTCTTTTTACCTCAAGTTCTCAAATCTGGCCTCTGCTTTTCGTACTATTTCACTAAAGTGTTCTCATCATGTCACCAATAACTTTCTTCTGGCTAAATACAATAAGAAATTTTTAGCTTTCACTTTAACTCTCAGCAAATTCTCTCATTATTGACCTATCCTTTCTTCTCGAAGTATTCTCTAATCTAAATACCCTCAGCATCTGCAACACAAAGCTATCTTGAACTTCTGTCTATCTCTCCAGCCATTCTTCCTCAGTCATTTTTGCAGTGTTTCTTTCCTCCTCTGATCTCTTAAATCCTGATGTTCCTCAGAGTTTTGTGTAGGTCCCCTATCACACACAATTCTTGGCTGAAAACATTCAAGCTGTAATTTCAATTGCCATCAATTTATTGATAATTCCCAAACCTTTACTTCTAGCCCAGACCTTATTACAGTGGATCATTCATTGAGCGTCTCTATTTGAATACCTCGAGGCTCTTCAATCTTCACATGTTAAAAATTAAATTTATTAACTTAGTGAATGACAGCAACATGCACACACTAATGCAAGCCAGAGTCCTTGGAATTAACCATGACTTCCATTTTTTCACCCCAATATTCAAACACTTATTTAATTTCTGTCAATTTTACTACTTAAATATTTCTGGAATTCATCTACATATCTTCATACCTACTTTGTAATCCTGGATTATTGCCGTAATCTTTTTGCCTGCTTCTAATTTTGTCTGCCAAAGTCCATTCTCCATATGGTGACGTAGTGACTCTCTA
>NW_011888897.1:435967-437633 GCF_000151845.1 Pteropus vampyrus | reverse complement strand
TTTTTTGAGAAGATTAATAAAATTGACAAACCTCTGGCTAGACTCACTAAAGAAAAAAGAGAAAAGACACAAATAAACAAAACCAGGGATGAAAGAGGGGAAATTACAATAGACACTGCAGAAATACAAAGGATCATACAAGAATACTATGTAAAAGTATATACCACCAAATTTAATAACCTAGACGAGCTGGACAAGTACTTAGAAAGATACACACTTCCTAGACCGAATCAAGAAAAACTGGAAAATCTAAATAGACCAATCAGCAGTACGGAAATTGAAACAATTATCAAAAACCTACCAAAAAGTAGAAGTCCAGGACCAGATGGCTTCATCAGTGAATTCTACCAAACATTCAAAGAAGATTTAAAAAATCGAAGATTCCAAAAAATCGAAGAGGAGGCAATACTTCCCAACTCATTTTATGAGACCAATATTTCCCTGATACCAAAACCTGGTAAAGATAACATTAAAAAAGAAAACTACAGACCAATATCTCTCATAAACACAGATGCAAAAATCCTAAATAAGATGCTAGTGAACTGAATACAGCAACATAGTAAAACAATTAAAACGACATATTAAAACAAAATGATCAGGTGGGCTTCATCTCAAAGGCACAGGGATGGTTCACCATATGCAAATCGATTCATGTGATACACCACATAAACAAATTAAAAAATAAGAATCATATGATCATATCAATAATGCAGAAAAAGCCTTCAACAAGATACAGCATTGATTTATGATCAAAACACTTAACAAAATCGGCAGAGAAAAAAAAATGTACCTTAACATAATAAAGGCCTTCTATGACAAACCTTCAGCTAATATTATTCTTAATGATGAAAAACTAAAAACCTTCCAAGATTAGGCACAAGGCAAGGCTGTCCACTATTGGCACTGTTATTCAATATAATATTGGTGTCCTAGCAAGTGTAATCAGACAAGAGAAAGATATAAAAGGCATCCAAATAGGAAACAAAGAAATCAAACTGTCACTATTTGCAGATGACATGATTCTCTACATAAAAAACCCTAAAGACTCCACAAGAACACTACTAGAAGCAATAAGCAAATACAGACAGTAAAGTCTCTGGATACAATAATGATGTTCAAAAATCCATAGCGTTCCTATACTCTAATAATGAAGTGTCAGAAAATGAAGTGGAAAAAGTAATTCTTTTGGCAATTTCAACAAAAAGAATAAAATATCTAGGAATAAGTCTAACGAAACATGTGAAGGACCTATATAATAAAAACTATAAGATCCTGTTAAAAAAGATCAAGGGAGATATAAAGAAATGAAAAGATATTCTGTATTCTTGGACTGGAAGAACCAACATAGTTAAAATGACCTTATTACCTAAAGCATTATATAGATTTAATGCAATCCCCATCAAAATCTCACCAGCATTTTTTAAAGAAATAGAATAAAAAATCATCAGATTTGTATGGAAGCACAAAAGACCCTGACTTGCCAAAACCATCCTGAGAAAAAGAAACAAGGCTAGAGGCATCACTCTGCCCGACTTCAAATTATCCTACAAAGTGACAGTAATCAAAACGGTATGATATTGGCAGAAAAACAGACACAAGGACCAGTGGAACAGAATCAAGAGTCCAGAAGTAAACCCATATTTATATGGGCAAATAATTTTCGACA
>NW_011888897.1:430814-435917 GCF_000151845.1 Pteropus vampyrus | reverse complement strand
AATAAATGGGATCATTGAAATTTATGGCACTTCAAAGTTTTTATCCTTAAACTTCAGTCTTATTTTAGAATGTATGTTTGTTATGTGTTTTTGCGTTTGTTTGCAATTGGGGAAAAGTACTGTTTTCGATGAGATCACTTTTAACTTCTCACTTACACCTCCATTATACCTGAGAGCTACATGGACCTCCCTCCACCACAAAAGGAAAACAGCTTAGTTTCCTTTGCTGCTGAAATCCTAATATGTCATCTCCTGCTCCCATTTCCCCTGGCCCTTATTTCCCTTCTTTGAAAAGTTTTATACTGTTAACTATTTTTCACTTTATCTGATGCATTACCTGTAACAACTAAAACAGATCTAACATTAGGTAAGTCGGAAGTATTGCTAGTGTTGCTTCGTTGATTTGTCAAGCAGCCAGTTCAGCAGGGTGAACACGTGAGAACACCCTTGGCTAAGGAGCATGAAGTCCCCATGTTACTTTTCTTCTTTAATCTTCCGTGGGCTCCCTTTCTGCCATTATCATTTTCTCAATGAATTCTTTTTTTAATTCTCAGAAAATTGTTTAATGATTTCCAAAAAGATAAAAACAAACAAAATAAGGTTATTTTAATAGTTAAAATGCACATTAGATGATATGGTATCTCAAGGGTGGTAGGCCTGAAATGCATGTTGGGTGTTTTAGAGCAAACCAAAAGCAGAACTCCAAGTAAATAAAAGAATCAATCAATAAACCTTTAATAGCAAATTGTTCATAAATATTAAATTACTGTTCTGGGAATATATGTCCGTAGATACCATATATAAATCAATTTAGCATTCGCATTTTTAAATAAACATCTTTTAAGTCAAATGAAGTATAGTATATTTAACCTACAAAAATAGTATATTCTTATCTATTCAGCTACCCTATATGTATTTTAATTGGAACATTTAATCCATTTAAATTTAAAATGATCACTGATATAGGGAGATTGTTTTATAAACTACATAAACATCTAACCAATGTACTATATACTTGAAACTAATAATAATAAAAAATATATTCCTGAATATCTTTTTCTCCCCATTTACATTTAATTTTTTAAGATTCTTTGGATTGCCAACTAATTGTTTTAAAAATCAACATGCTACCTTAATACTTATACTTAATATATATACATTCATACTTAAACATAAGTGCATATATGTTATACTTAAAAGCATAACAAAAATTTTAATCAAGTGTAAAAAAGTTTTAACTCTTAAAGTTCTTTTTCCAGAATTTTAGAGATATGCACTTCCAAGCATAATTATCCATTATTATCTCAACAGAGATATGAAAATATTTGTAATTTAATTTAAACACACCAAACTCTCAACTTGTTTTTAAAATAACAACTTTATTTTAGTATTAATTAATAGACTTTAGGCAAACACTTTAAAATCTGTCATTAATTATGCAATAGCATTAAGTACCATAAAAGCCATGAGTTATACAAAAAGATTCTTGACATTATTACTCTATATTAGAGGTTAGTACAATGAAAATATAATTTTGAAAACTATAACTTGAAAGAGCAAAAAACATTAGTATATTTTCTTACTTGATCTTAGACACTATTCAGTATTAGAAGTTTTACAGATTCAATACTTCAGAGTATTGCAGCATCTCTATCTTCTGAAAAATACGTATTATTCTAATTTATTTGTCTGAAGTTATACTATTGTTCTACTCTTACAGGCACAGATCTAGCTCTGTGACCAAACCTAAATTACCCTAATTTAGACCTCACCTAAATTTTTTAAAAATTTTTTTAAAAATTAAGAAACCAGTATACATATAAGATTTTTTTTTTTTTTTATTAAGCAAATAATTGTCTGGTTTTTGCTACCATGTAATTTTCTCCCTTTGTTTTGTAAGCTTATACCTCAGATCCCTGCATCTATCTCATACATCCAGTCCAGATTTGCTTCTCAGTTCCAGAACTTTATAACCTACTTTCTGATAAACATTTCCACCTGGATTGCCTCCAGATTCCTGAAACTCAGTGATTCTTAAATATCCCTATCTTTCTACATCAGTTAATAGCACCACCATTCATCTGATTGACTTAGGGAGAAACCTGGGATTTATTCTTAATATCTATTTCTCCTTCATCCTCCTCATCATCCTAAATTTTCTAAGAGTTTATCTTTGAAAGTGTTCCTGAATCCGTTCGCCCCTCTCCATTCTCCCTGCCACCGTTTCTGGCACTGTTCTTAACAAATGTCTTCTTCTAGTCAATTGAAAAGCCTTCTAAATAATTTCTTAGATAACGTTTATATTGCCTTGAGTGTTACTCTAAATTATGTATTTGAAGATATTATTATCTAATTTGCAAGTATTCAAAAACTTTAGAGAAGTAACATAAAGCATCAAGGCTAAACTTTTTTTTGGCATAAATCACAATTTCCCCTAAATCTGGTTGTGGTCCTCCCTCACTTCTTCCCCAATTCCTGTCCTCAACTCAAATGCTTATTCTTTTCCATCTCACACTTATCCTTCCAGTGCTTCCAGACTACTATAATTTCTCAATCGTACAACACGTGGTAACCTCACATATACTTTTCAGTCTGCTGGCAATGATCTTGAGAATTTTCTCCCTAGGAAATCACTACTTTCTTTACATGATAATTTTAAAATATTTTTCCTATAAGAAGTTTGCTTGGCACCTCTTTGTCAACTTTGGGACACTTTATCCTTGTGCTGTCACTGAACCTTTTCATACATCCTTTGCATATGTTTTTGCAATTCTTTCTTTGGTAATTAAACATCAAAAGTTCATTCATCTAGACTCTGATTTTCTGAACTAATTGTAGATTTATTGCTAAGGTCTTTATCATCATTTTATATTCTAATTTTCAATTAAAAAATCATTTTATTTACTCCTGATTCAGGAGAACAATGGTGTAATAATACAATACAGTCTAATAAAATGAAGAACTTAAGAAAAAGTCCTGAGTTTTCTAATGACCCACACAATAGTCAGTTTTAGTTAGAAAGGAAATTTTCTTTTTTAGTCTTTTACTGTCTTGGTACTTATATGACTGTGGATAGTTATTTCCTCTATTCATGTCGAGATTAAAATAGTCAAATGAGCATTTATAAAGAATGTGGTGGAGGAGTACAGGGTGGGAAAGAGTAAAATGAGGGTGAAGAGAGAAGGTGAAAAGATAAAAAATTGGAGATGGTCTGTAATAGAAGATAAAAGAATGAGACTTTACTGTTATTTTCCTAAATTCTTACTAATCTCATTCTCCAATATGTGTTCTCCTATTACGACTATTAAATTTTTCTTAATGTGTATACATTAAGCATCCATAGGATGCAGATCACAGATTTCACAATATCGTCAAGAAAATAATTATATTTTACAAATAGAGATTGTTAACATTGAGTAAACACAAAGATACTATCCTCTAAAAAAGTATATATTCTGATGCAGAACAACTTTTCTTAAATAGAGAGAGATTTGAGCAGCAACGTTCAAACCCCTCCTTCACCTGTTTGCCCACCAAAGTTTTACTATTCACATTGTTCATTATGCAATAGGTCCTTGGCATTCACAAATAGGACACTGTTAGTTCTGACTGTTTACTCAAAATCTTGAAGTCTCCTACCATGATGGTCTAAATGTGAAATCTTTTTTTTTTTTTGCTGTGAAGTTGGTATATGAAAGAGATTCATTTACTAGTAAATCAACACATTTAAACACTATTCTTGTGTTTGAATTATACTATATTCATGAGCGAATCTCATAAAGTAATGCAAATATTGCAAAACTAAAAGAAAACCAACAAATGGGTATTGATAATAAAAGAAAGATGACAAGTGCAAAAAAAAAAGTAATTTTAAATGACCCTAGTCTGAATTCATAGGATTAAATAACTTAAGGTGTCATTTAAATTTTTCATTCATATTTTAATGTATTACATACCAAAAATTTTATTCTATAAGAGATTTGGGGACTTTTAAACATGCTGGAGCATATACTTCTTGAATGCCAAGAACCTAATAGATTTATTTAAAAAATGGACTTAGATTTGGAGTGAAACATCAGTGAAAATTTCTAAACATAAATTTCATTTACTTTCATATTAATGTAATATATTTCTTTCATGAAGAATAAGAACTACATTTTATGTAAAATATCTTAGGTCTATGATTTCTTAACTTCTTGGAATACATGTGTAAGGTTTGCTGCAAATCCATTTTCTAACCAAATGGGTACTAGCACTGCTAATTCCACTTTTGTGTAGATAGGCACATTCTCCAATTCCAATTATTTTAAACCTGAAACAAAACACAAAAGAAGAAAAAGTCCATGGGATAAGTGAACTCTTTCAGTTAGAAAATAATTTCCTCTGCTGTGAGCTTTTACTTTAATCCAATATCATATTGTTAGAATATAAAGCAAACTGAATTTATATGTTTTGCCTGGCCTAAAATGTAACCTATATGATGGTGAAGTGCAGGATTTATTGTTCAATACATTTTAAATATCTTTTGCAAAATATTCTAATTATTCAATATCTTAGAGCATCAGTATTTTCATCTGTAAAATGGAGATAAATGTATTCACCTTCCATAGTTGTTATGGAGGCCAAATGATAAAATGTTTATGAAACATAGTGTTTAGAATATTATGGATATTAATAATTTGTATAACAATTTGTATTACCACTTTTTCTCTGGGTTCATTTTATTTTCCACCACAAAGGAAGCTTCCATGTGGTGTGTATGGATTATAACTCAGATGTCTCCATGGTGGGAAAGGCTCAGAGTCCCAGTTTTAGGTGTGTAAATTATATACTCAGGACTTACCAAGCTTTGTATAAAGTTCCATCTATCCACATCCAGGTCTGTCCTGGTTTTAGGCTCAGTCCAATCCAATATTGAGAATGGTCGGAGTATCGCTTCAGGAAATTCTTTAATAAAAGAAATTTACAGAATAAACAGCAAATGCCTCATTGTCTTGGATTTTCTTTCACCTAATTCTTTATACTCTTTATAGAAATATAGACTTTTAGATTTTGAAATAATCTTAGAGGTGATATTGTCCTTATCTGGTTCATGATATCGTC
>NW_011888897.1:425056-430764 GCF_000151845.1 Pteropus vampyrus | reverse complement strand
CAGATCCCTGCATCTATCTCATACATCCAGTCCAGATTTGCTTCTCAGTTCCAGAACTTTATAACCTACTTTCTGATAAACATTTCCACCTGGATTGCCTCCAGATTCCTGAAACTCAGTGATTCTTAAATATCCCTATCTTTCTACATCAGTTAATAGCACCACCATTCATCTGATTGACTTAGGGAGAAACCTGGGATTTATTCTTAATATCTATTTCTCCTTCATCCTCCTCATCATCCTAAATTTTCTAAGAGTTTATCTTTGAAAGTGTTCCTGAATCCATTCGCCCCTCTCCATTCTCCCTGCCACCGTTTCTGGCACTGTTCTTAACAAATGTCTTCTTCTAGTCAATTGAAAAGCCTTCTAAATAATTTCTTAGATAACGTTTATATTGCCTTGAGTGTTACTCTAAATTATGTATTTGAAGATATTATTATCTAATTTGCAAGTATTCAAAAACTTTAGAGAAGTAACATAAAGCATCAAGGCTAAACTTTTTTTTGGCATAAATCACAATTTCCCCTAAATCTGGTTGTGGTCCTCCCTCACTTCTTCCCCAATTCCTGTCCTCAACTCAAATGCTTATTCTTTTCCATCTCACACTTATCCTTCCAGTGCTTCCAGACTACTATAATTTCTCAATCGTACAACACTTGGTAACCTCACATATACTTTTCAGTCTGCTGGCAATGATCTTGAGAATTTTCTCCCTAGGAAATCACTACTTTCTTTACATGATAATCTTAAAATATTTTTCCTATAAGAAGTTTGCTTGGCACCTCTTTGTCAACTTTGGGACACTTTATCCTTGTGCTGTCACTGAATCTTTTCATACATCCTTTGCATATGTTTTTGCAATTCTTTCTTTGGTAATTAAACATCAAAAGTTCATTCATCTAGACTCTGATTTTCTGAACTAATTGTAGATTTATTGCTAAGGTCTTTATCATCATTTTATATTCTAATTTTCAATTAAAAAATCATTTTATTTACTCCTGATTCAGGAGAACAATGGTGTAATAATACAATACAGTCTAATAAAATGAAGAACTTAAGAAAAAGTCCTGAGTTTTCTAATGACCCACACAATAGTCAGTTTTAGTTAGAAAGGAAATTTTCTTTTTTAGTCTTTTACTGTCTTGGTACTTATATGACTGTGGATAGTTATTTCCTCTATTCATGTCGAGATTAAAATAGTCAAATGAGCATTTATAAAGAATGTGGTGGAGGAGTACAGGGTGGGAAAGAGTAAAATGAGGGTGAAGAGAGAAGGTGAAAAGATAAAAAATTGGAGATGGTCTGTAATAGAAGATAAAAGAATGAGACTTTACTGTTATTTTCCTAAATTCTTACTAATCTCATTCTCCAATATGTGTTCTCCTATTACGACTATTAAATTTTTCTTAATGTGTATACATTAAGCATCCATAGGATGCAGATCACAGATTTCACAATATCGTCAAGAAAATAATTATATTTTACAAATAGAGATTGTTAACATTGAGTAAACACAAAGATACTATCCTCTAAAAAAGTATATATTCTGATGCAGAACAACTTTTCTTAAATAGAGAGAGATTTGAGCAGCAACGTTCAAACCCCTCCTTCACCTGTTTGCCCACCAAAGTTTTACTATTCACATTGTTCATTATGCAATAGGTCCTTGGCATTCACAAATAGGACACTGTTAGTTCTGACTGTTTACTCAAAATCTTGAAGTCTCCTACCATGATGGTCTAAATGTGAAATCTTTTTTTTTTTTTGCTGTGAAGTTGGTATATGAAAGAGATTCATTTACTAGTAAATCAACACATTTAAACACTATTCTTGTGTTTGAATTATACTATATTCATGAGCGAATCTCATAAAGTAATGCAAATATTGCAAAACTAAAAGAAAACCAACAAATGGGTATTGATAATAAAAGAAAGATGACAAGTGCAAAAAAAAAAGTAATTTTAAATGACCCTAGTCTGAATTCATAGGATTAAATAACTTAAGGTGTCATTTAAATTTTTCATTCATATTTTAATGTATTACATACCAAAAATTTTATTCTATAAGAGATTTGGGGACTTTTAAACATGCTGGAGCATATACTTCTTGAATGCCAAGAACCTAATAGATTTATTTTAAAAATGGACTTAGATTTGGAGTGAAACATCAGTGAAAATTTCTAAACATAAATTTCATTTACTTTCATATTAATGTAATATATTTCTTTCATGAAGAATAAGAACTACATTTTATGTAAAATATCTTAGGTCTATGATTTCTTAACTTCTTGGAATACATGTGTAAGGTTTGCTGCAAATCCATTTTCTAACCAAATGGGTACTAGCACTGCTAATTCCACTTTTGTGTAGATAGGCACATTCTCCAATTCCAATTATTTTAAACCTGAAACAAAACACAAAAGAAGAAAAAGTCCATGGGATAAGTGAACTCTTTCAGTTAGAAAATAATTTCCTCTGCTGTGAGCTTTTACTTTAATCCAATATCATATTGTTAGAATATAAAGCAAACTGAATTTATATGTTTTGCCTGGCCTAAAATGTAACCTATATGATGGTGAAGTGCAGGATTTATTGTTCAATACATTTTAAATATCTTTTGCAAAATATTCTAATTATTCAATATCTTAGAGCATCAGTATTTTCATCTGTAAAATGGAGATAAAATGTACTCACCTTCCATAGTTGTTATGGAGGCCAAATGATAAAATGTTTATGAAACATAGTGTTTAGAATATTATGGATATTAATAATTTGTATAACAATTTGTATGACCACTTTTTCTCTGGGTTCATTTTATTTTCCACCACAAAGGAAACTTCCAGGTGGTGTGTATGGATTATAACTCAGATGTCTCCATGGTGGGAAAGGCTCAGAATCCCAGTTTTAGGTGTGTAAATTATATACTCAGGACTTACCAAGCTTTGTATAAAGTTCCATCTATCCACATCCAGGTCTGTCCTGGTTTTAGGCTCAGTCCAATCCAATATTGAGAATGGTCAGAGTATCGCTTCAGGAAATTCTTTAATAAAAGAAATTTACAGCATAAACAGCAAATGCCTCATTGTCTTGGATTTTCTTTCACCTAATTCTTTATACTCTTTATAGAAATATAGACTTTTAGATTTTGAAATAATCTTAGAGGTGATATTGTCCTTATCTGGTTCATGATATCGTCTTTATCTGGTCCTTATCTAGTTTATGGGTTGTGTTACTTCTTAACTTCTGTAGTAATTTTCATTAGGTAGCTTTCTCTCTTTTCTATTTTCTAAAAGAATTTTTATAAAAGAAATCTGTTCTGTGAAGGCTTGGTCAAATTTGCTAGCAAATATTTCTAGGCTTGATGCCTTTTAGGATGGGAGAATTTTTGTTATCAGTAAAATATATTGAATAGTTATTAGTTTATTGAAGTTTTATATATGTTCAGAATTTATTCTGATACATTATATTTTCTGATGTTATTACCACTAACTTAGCTTTTTTGTTTTGTTTTGTTTTGTTTTGATTTGGTTAAAGATGTGCTTTGCCTATCTTTTTATCTCTTTCGTGTGTGTGCGTGTGCACATGTGTGCTTAGCTATGTCTGTATAAATAGCATGTAATGACTTCATTGCTTTCTAAAAACCAATCTGATAATATTCATCTTTCAAGAGATGAGTTAAAACATTTACAGTTTATCACAATTGCTGTAATATTTGGATTTATGAATGTTGTGTTTCTATTTTTTCTTTTACTTTTTCTGAATTCTATTGGATTGATACTTTTCCTATGCCTTTAGTTTATTTGAACATTTTTTACTCTTTTATGCTTACCATTTAATTTTTAAGAAGTAAAATGCCTGACTTCATTTATATTTTTCAGCCACCCTAATGTACTCATTTAAAAATCTTTGTCAGAATGTTCTACATAATTAATTTCAACTTGGGCCAATCTCTCTTCTGTCTATTCTTCATAGAATAAGTGTTCAATTAATGTTAGATATATTCCTATGCTCCTTGAGATCTTAACTTTTCTGTCCCTTACCACCTCTGACATTTTACATCTCTATTATTTCTGGTTTGGGGGCAGTTTGTATTGCATGTTTTTAAGTTTATTTATCCTTTCTGTGCACCAAAGCTCCCCAGTCTTCATGGTTATGCTGACTCAATTTATAATTCTTTGCAGTATTTTTGAAAAATGCTTCATCATGACTCTTTGTTTATCATTTTTTAAATATAGTCCTACAAAACGCAACTTTCATTCGGTGTAAAATAGGTAGGTCAACAAACAGTCTGTTGCTTTATTATGATTTTCCAGGTCTGAACTATGGAAAGGTTTTTGGACTATCCCAAGATTTTGGTGCTCTATTTCCACTTGAAAAGGTAGTATTAGGTAATCATGTGGTTGAGCTCCTTTAAAGAACATTTGGGATCTTTCTGGTTGGCAGCAATATATAAATTGCTCTCTATAGGGCATAAGGAGAATGCCTAGTACATAACTTGTTTCTAAACACTCCTACTCCCAGTTGAAAAGTCAAGTGGGAGAAGTCATCTCCTTAATGTTGCTTTATAATTTATATCATGAGGGTTGATTTGACGTAACTTGTGAGGTAAATGTTTTCAAACCCTGATATAAGCTGCTTCTTATGGCCTGAGTTGATATGAAAATTAGGGCCCTCTCTATACTGGGTAAGAGAGTCTTTTCTAGATCATTCCCATTTCCAGGGTGCATTCTCCACACCAGCTATAACTTCTGAAAAGATAATCATAGTTCAAAAGTATTGCCTTACCAGTTCTTTTGTGGTATTGAACACAGCGAGCGTTGCTGCATGAGAGACGCAGAAGTTTTGGCTTGCTGTCCAGGTTGTTGTATTTTCAGAAAAATAGAAGCACTTGCCCAGATAACCAATCCAGTCATCCAGGCATGGTGTGTGTTCAGCAGAAGATTTTTGTTTTCCTACTAAAAATTATTTAACGATATATTAAGTACTGAAGGGGTGAAAAACCCAGAATTTAAACCAATTATTCATGTGAATGAAATCCAGCAGATTGTTTTGGTTTTCCAATCTGAAAGACTTCGTTAATCGCTCTTCACATTTTTCCCTAAGTGAGGACAACTCTTTGTTTTTTGTATTTATTTTCTTGCTAAGTTGAAAGAAATTCTTGATGAATGCCACTTAGGTAGATATTATCGCTCAGATTCGAGGCTTAGTACTCTTCTCAAGTGACATGCTCCTTCTAGGTGATGATATTTATTCTCATGATGTTAACTGTATATATGTATGTAAGTACATACAGTATATGCACATCTATACATTTATATGCATATAGGCATATATATAATCATGTATACATACATATCTATGTATATTTTAATGCCTAGTTCATGGAATAGGTTGATTAATAATATATATTCTATATAAACTCATTTATACATACGTATGTGCACATATATGTAGACATGTGTATATAACAGATATGCATTAATTTACATCTATTTCTTTATATATAGATATGTTATATACCTATTTATAATACATAAATTCATGTATATATCATATACACACTTATATATGTACATTTATATCATATATCCTTATGTATATGTTTTCAAATATCTCATTAACATTGTTTTGTATGATATATATTTGTAGGATATATGTCTAAAGTCCACTATCATAAAGGTGAGATATATCTTGCTGTTTTCAGGGTCT
>NW_011888897.1:411206-425006 GCF_000151845.1 Pteropus vampyrus | reverse complement strand
AGGGCATAAGGAGAATGCCTAGTACATAACTTGTTTCTAAACACTCCTACTCCCAGTTGAAAAGTCAAGTGGGAGAAGTCATCTCCTTAATGTTGCTTTATAATTTATATCATGAGGGTTGATTTGACGTAACTTGTGAGGTAAATGTTTTCAAACCCTGATATAAGCTGCTTCTTATGGCCTGAGTTGATATGAAAATTAGGGCCCTCTCTATACTGGGTAAGAGAGTCTTTTCTAGATCATTCCCATTTCCAGGGTGCATTCTCCACACCAGCTATAACTTCTGAAAAGATAATCATAGTTCAAAAGTATTGCCTTACCAGTTCTTTTGTGGTATTGAACACAGCGAGCGTTGCTGCATGAGAGACGCAGAAGTTTTGGCTTGCTGTCCAGGTTGTTGTATTTTCAGAAAAATAGAAGCACTTGCCCAGATAACCAATCCAGTCATCCAGGCATGGTGTGTGTTCAGCAGAAGATTTTTGTTTTCCTACTAAAAATTATTTAACGATATATTAAGTACTGAAGGGGTGAAAAACCCAGAATTTAAACCAATTATTCATGTGAATGAAATCCAGCAGATTGTTTTGGTTTTCCAATCTGAAAGACTTCGTTAATCGCTCTTCACATTTTTCCCTAAGTGAGGACAACTCTTTGTTTTTTGTATTTATTTTCTTGCTAAGTTGAAAGAAATTCTTGATGAATGCCACTTAGGTAGATATTATCGCTCAGATTCGAGGCTTAGTACTCTTCTCAAGTGACATGCTCCTTCTAGGTGATGATATTTATTCTCATGATGTTAACTGTATATATGTATGTAAGTACATACAGTATATGCACATCTATACATTTATATGCATATAGGCATATATATAATCATGTATACATACATATCTATGTATATTTTAATGCCTAGTTCATGGAATAGGTTGATTAATAATATATATTCTATATAAACTCATTTATACATACGTATGTGCACATATATGTAGACATGTGTATATAACAGATATGCATTAATTTACATCTATTTCTTTATATATAGATATGTTATATACCTATTTATAATACATAAATTCATGTATATATCATATACACACTTATATATGTACATTTATATCATATATCCTTATGTATATGTTTTCAAATATCTCATTAACATTGTTTTGTATGATATATATTTGTAGGATATATGTCTAAAGTCCACTATCATAAAGGTGAGATATATCTTGCTGTTTTCAGGGTCTAAAAGTAATCTATATTTTGTGTAAAAAACATGGTCATTAGGATAGCAACAATTTTTTTTTGCCCAGTTCTTTATAATCCATATGTTTCATTGTAAATTATGAATAAATTTGGAAATCTGACCCCATCATTTCAAGCTGCAAAACCAGAGAGAAAGAAAGTGTTTTGCACCTTTAAATCAATTTATATTTTTTATAAACATAAGCATTAACTAGAAATAGCTTAGGAAAGCTATTTCTATAAAAACATAAGGTTTAGGGTGAGGTAGTCTATAGCTAGATAATGTTTCACAAACTGTTTGCTATTGGTCTATAGTGAGATAAAGACCTTGTGACATTGTTAACTGTGTCACCAAATACACTGTTTAGTTCTTCCGATATTCCTTCAAAGTGAGACTTTCTTGATAAAGGAAGCAGTGTGGTGATTTAAATTTTACCACAAGCTCCTTACTTTGTAAGGACTATAAGAAATATGGGTTTAGTGGGAAATTTCACATACATTAAGTTATTTTTACCTTCACAATATTTAGTATAGCTATTATCCTCATGTTATAGAGGAGAGAACATATGCTTATTCCATGTACAAAGATGTCTGAAATTACTCTTAATCTTGAGCTAACGTATAAAAAGCACACATATGATAAAATATTTTATAGAAGAGTTAACATAAGAATATTTGGGAAATGGAAAACCCACCTGCTAAAATTGTGGCCAGTGTAATTATTAAAATTACCAGAAAGAAGATGATGATGATAATAATTTTAGAGATATAAAGTCCCTTTTTGTTCTTTTTCAGGTGTCCTTTTGACTGTACGGTAAGGCTGGAAGAGGTATGATCTCCTACAGAAAAAAATCTATCAGTTTCATCACTAGTAAGTGAGTTTAGAATGTTGTAAGATTCAATATCAATATATACAAACTATATTTCTATATACTATCAATTATCAATAGGAAATTAAAATATAACATTTATAATAGAATAAAAAATATTAAATATTTGGATAAATCTGACAAAAGAAATGTGAAACTTGTACACTAAAGATTCTAAAACATTGCTGAAAGAAATTGCAGATATAAATAATAGAGATATTGTTTTCACGAGTCAGAAGACACAATATTGTTGATGTCAATTCTATTCAAATTAATCTATAGATTCATCATAATAACAAGTAAAATTCTCATCAAGCCTTTTCTTTTATAGAAATTGATAAGCTGTTTGTAAAATTTATGTAAAAATACAAAAGAACTAGAATAGCCAAGTTTGAAAGAGGACTAATTGAAGGATGAACATTACTTTGCTTAAAGACTTATTATAAACCTATAATTGTCAATATACATAATATTGGTGTAAAAAGTACATGAAAAGTCTACAAATAGACCCACACAAAAGTGGACAGCAGATTTTTGATAAAGACATGAACAAGGATAGTAATTTTGATAGCGCCAAAATAACTAGATATAAACATGCAAAAAAGATTTTTTGATTTACACCATATCACATACACCAAAATTAATTCCAAATGGATAATAGAAGTAAATATAAAACCTAAAACTGTAAAACTTATAGAAGAAAACAGAGCAAAATTTCTTTATTACTTTAGGTTAGACAAAGATTTCCTCAATCCAACCCCAAAAGCATAATCCATTAAAATGTAATAAGTTGGACTTTCTAAAACTAATAATATCTGCTCTTCAAAAGACAGTATTAACAAAAAAATGAAAAGACAACCTAGAGCCTGGGAAAAAATATTTGCAAATCGAAAGTCTGATTAGGACTTGTGTCCAGAATAAAGTACTGTCAATAGTTAATAAGAAAACAAACAACACAGTAAAAAATCTGAGCAAAAGAGTTGAACAGACACTTCATGAAATAAGATATATAAAAAGATGTTCACTGTCACTAGTCATAAAGAAAAGGCAAATTAAAACCAAATTTATAAACCACTACATACCTATTAAAATGACTGAAATTAAAATGTCTGACTACATCAAGTGTTGGTGAGGATATGAAAAAATCAGTACCCTCATCCACTGTTGGTAGAAATGTAAAATGGTACAAACATTTTGGAAAGCAGTATAGAAGTTTCTTAAAAGACTAAATACATATCTACCATATAACTCATCCATTCTAGTCATAAGTGTTTCCCCCAGAGGACTGGAAGCATATGTTCACACAAAGACTGGTACATAAATGTTTATAACAGCTTTATTTGTAATAACCCCAAACTAGAAATAATACAAATGTTCATTAATGAGTAAATGCATGAATAGGTTGTGGAACATCTACATGAGTGAATACTAGTCAGAGAAAAAAAACAAAGAAATGAACTATTGATATCTGCAGAACATGGATCCATACTAAAATAATTATGCCAAACAAAAATGAGTACATGCTATATGAGTCCATCCATATAGAATCTCAGAAAATGCAAATTTATAGTGACACAAAATTGATCCGTGGTTGTCTCAAGAAGGGCATACTGAAGGTGGCAGCAAAAAAAGATTACAATGGCATATGAGGAAACTTTTGTTATTGATGGATTTGTTCATTATCTTGAAGGTATTTGTGGTTTCATGGATGTACATTATATATGTCAAAATTTATCAAATTATATACTTTAAATATGTACATTTCAATGTATGTCAATTTTATCTAAATAAAGCCATTAAAGTAGTACAAATATCAGTATCTTTTACTCACACAGTGTGGATCTGTTTATAAGATACCTTGGAAAATAGCTGAAAATAATCTGACACAGATGAAAGCTATGAAGAGCATAGAGACACTGACTTTCCAGGAGGGTAAAGATTCAGAGCAGATGGTAGAGACTCACTAAATGTAAATTTGTTTACTTCACAAACACCTTCTAGAGACTGTCATACATGTGCTTCTTACCTGGAAATGGGGAATTTCCTGCATTAGTCAGCCTTATGTTGTTATTCATGTCTCTTTTTGAGTAAAAAAATATAGACTGGTAGTTGCGAACACACTGGATTCAAGATCTCTGGCTAATACTTGGGTTTATCCTGAATAATATAAAGGAAGACAATCTAAAATGAAAATACAATGTTAAGACAATCTAAATAGAAAATGTAACATTAATATCAAAATTATGACAAAAGTTCCTCAGAAATCTGACCACTCACGTAACTCCTTCCCTTTTGGCACACTGCCATCAAAAAACCATTCTATCTCACTGCAGTTTGAAGACCCACTGGAGGTAGTTAAGACTGAAATCATTTTTTGGATTTTTGGATTTGGTGGAAAGAAAGTGAGATTTAGTGATTTATGAAAGCAACTGTTTGAGTCTTCACATCATCACCCTGCCCTACCAAAATGTTTAGTTAATTTTGACCATTATAGATCCCAGTTGCAGATCCCATTCTAAAGGATTGGAGCATGAAATGGCGACTTAGATTTCCGTGAAAAAACATGAAATTGCTTTCATAATAATAAAAGAAAAAATGATATCTACTATTTATTGTGAGTTTATTCTATGGTAGGGCTATTTCTGAGCTCCTAACTTTTATGATTTAATTTAAACTCACAATAACATTATCAAATAGGAGCTTGTTATTATCATTAATTTACAGATGATGCAACTTCCTTAAAGTAACAGATGTTAAAAAGTTTCTTAAAGTAACGGAGCTGATAAGTGACAGATCTTAGATACTAGCTGGCTCTGTTCATGTAATCACTCAGCTATATTCTTCTGCTTCTCTATGTTTATAACATTGCCATGAGTGGTTCTCATATACTGAACTTCTACTTCCAGATATAGAAAGCAGACATCAAGTTCAACAACAACAAAAAAGTGCCATTTGCCTCATGCTCTGTTATTATAATGAAGTATCATTTGACATACACGGCAGCCAAAGTCATCTCCTAGAGGGACACACAGAAAATAGTGAGTTGGCATTTTTTTTTTTAAGCTAAACTATAAGATAAAGAGTTTGCTATAATTTTGAATGTTGACTTTTTAATACATAAATATTATATCACATGTCTGAAAAAATTATTTCAGGAACCAAGCAGATTGTATGCAAGAAGAAGAAGAGAGAGAGAGAGAGAGAGAAATAGATATTGGGGAAACCTACAGATACATTATTTTTTCTAAACCTTCCCCTGTAGTAAAAATTATCCCAAAAGTTTAAGTACTATTTTAAAACCATAAATTTTGCTTGTATACCGGTTAGCTAAGGCCATATTAATGCTAATTACAAATTATACCCCAAACCCAGGCTCACTTACTAGTCTGTGCTGCATTGGCTGAGAGTTGTCTCTCAGAAGCTGGCAAACGTGTCTGTCTCAAGCTGCGAGTCTGGCTGTGCTTGTTATTCTGAGATCCAGACTGAAGAGGCAGCTTTTCCAGAAGCTCTTCTCATGGAGATACAGAAGTGTAAGAGCATAAACCTAAGTACTCAGTAGTTCTTGTCACTATTAACATCTGATTGGCTGAAGCTCACCTCTTGGCTGACCTCAAAGTCTGCAAAAGTACACTTTACTTCCAATGAAAGGAATCTTAATGTCACAAGGCAAAGGCTTTGCTACAAAAAAGAGTGAATTTGGGCCAATAATTCACAAACTACAGCTTGCTTGAGCATTTCTTAAGTCCCCCTGGTCGAATTTCACCATTGGTCTGTTTTTTGTTTGTTTGAATTTTTTTTTCCTTTGTCTAAATTAATCGTTTTGATCTTTTTGTTTTATTTTGTTTTTTAAATTAAGCAGTTCACCTAAGAGTGTTGCTTTCAGCCTTTTTCCATTTTCTCTTATGAGCAATCATTATGTTTAAGGAAATGCTACAGAGTATGACAACCTACCATTGTAAGAATCAAATTATATAACAATATAAAATTCATACAAGTAGAGTCATGATTTTAGAGATGAAAGGTCCTGTTTTAACCACTATATTTTATAGATGAGAAAAATAAATTAAGAATAAATGAATTAATTATTCAATGTTACTCAGATGATTAGTACAAGATTCTGATTCTCTGCCAGTTTATTTTCTCTTTAATATCTATATACAATTTTGCAGGTAAATTTGATTGAGATTTGAGAGCTTGTTCTCTACTCTTGTAAGACATTCAAACTAGAAACTGGGGACTCATATTCAACTTGTTCAATTTTTTTTTACCCACGAATAAGATTTGTTATGATTATACATAAATATCTCTTTAATTTGTATCTTTTTCTCCCACACCAATTTTACTAAATATTTTAGTCCTTTTTTATTTCCTAACCAGACATTTATGCTGGCCTCCTAACCAATTACTTTACCTCTAGTCCAATCTCTTCCCTCTCTTTCACATTACCGTCAGATTGTTTCCAGAATATAAATCTACTTATAAACTTCATTGCTTTATTTTTTTTCAATTTCTCTCCATTACCTCCAAAAATAAAAATTAAGCTCTTTAGAATGACCCTTGGCAATTCAAATGTCAAATTATATTATCCTGTTCATCTCTATTCCTTCTTTTCTATACTGGACTTTGCATTATTTTTGAAACATTCACATTCTTTCACACTTCCATGACTTAGCACACACTGTTACCTCTACCTGATAGGCTCTCTTTCACTTGTCTACCCAGTTCAAAGGTTGTCTCCACTGAAAACAAACTTACAAAAACAAACAAAAAAGCAATCGTCTCTCTTGAGTCTTTTGGCAGTTAGTCACCTTCCCTGTGAATCTCATACTACCAATTTAAGCTTTGTCTAACTATCTTATAGAACTTATTAAATTATACTTATCTGTTCATATCTGTCTCTTTTAAGGAACTATAAGCTCCAAGATAAAAGAAAATTTATTTATTCATTTTCATATTGCCATACAGTAATTGATCCAAAATAAAGTGCTGAATTAAGTGTCTAATGAATCAATAAATTAATGTTCTCGACCCTTTTTATACAGTGTTTGGTTCAGTATAGCTGGATTTATCCGCGTTTTCTAAAAACAAACCTCTTTTAAATACAAAATGAGAATTTGTTCCTTTTTATCCTGTTGGTCTCTAGTTTGGTTTTCTTGCCACTTCCCCTTCCCCAAGCTAAGTTGTCAATATTATTTCTCCAGTGGCCACAAAAGTATGACTCTCCTTAAAAACAACTTAAGAAAAAACTAATACTATTTTTTTTTCTTCTGTGCTTGCTGTTAGTTTCGCACATGGTCACTTGGGTCTTCCACTAATCTATTGCTTGCTGATATTCCCTAAATTGTATCTCTTTGGGAACAACCAGAAAGTTATCTCTTGTTAAATAAAGAATGACCAGAAACACTTAATAATAGGCAGAACACAAGGTTAATTATATTACTGAATCATCCTACAACACTCATCTGGTTATATACATTTGAAATATCTCTTTTTTTTTGCTTTAAAATGGTTTACTAATTGTCTGTAAGCACCTTCACTGAACTCAGACTTTCAGTAATGATTACTTTGACAGACAATTTAGGAGAAAATTGTTCAACAGAAATTTTCCTTCCAGTTCCATTCTTTACCTTGAGAGTCTTTCTACAGTTCTTTCTGAGCTCTTTAAACTTCATTTAGTTCAGTGATCCTTTCACACACTCAGTAGATAGCACTGACTCTACAAAATCAAGACGACTAATCATGAAAAATGGTTAGCTCACCAGTTTAACCCTTAGGAGTCTAAGTAGGATCTAGCTGGAAGCAACAATAAGAAATGACTCATATTTATAACCATATGAGAGGATGGGAGGTGCTGAGGCCATAAATAGCCAAGAACATCAGAGCCTGAAAAAATTCACACTTGATCATAGGCTTGCTTAGAAGGAAGTAAGTGAAAACGTAATCACCTAATGAAAAAAGCCAAAAGCCCCTAATGAAAAAAGCCAAAAGCCAAGTACATGGGTAATAAGTGAGGGAGCCATTAGAACTGACCAAATTAGAAGTACCCTGAGAAGCTGAAGCATCAACCTCTCTTCCACCCAGTTGAGAAATGTCATTCTCCTCCTTCTGTTTATTCACATTCTAATCTGCTTTTAAAACAGCTATCCCTTCTCAGACCGCTGACAAAATTTATATGGAACTCTTCTTATATACACTTATTATTAGTTATGTTTCTATATGAATATTCTTCCTTTCTCTTGCTAAATAAATTTTTTGAAAGAATCACCATATTGAAATCTCCCAGGATGAAGAATTTTGATACATGTTGAAGGAAAGGAAAAACCAGTGTTCTTTAAGTTCTAGCTCACTGCCACCTTCCTCTTAAATTTAACCACAAAGCGTACTAGCTTTTAAAGATGAGAAGTATATTATGAAAATTCAGAGGAGGTAGTTTTTGCATTTCAATGATATCATTTTTCATATTTCCAGAATAAGCAATAAATTTGCTCACCATACCCAGTCATTGCTATTTGAGATTTTCTTTGTTTATGGGAAAACAACAAATTCAATTTATTTTCATACTTATAATTTATAAGATAGATTTGTTAATTATATATGAAAATTAAATTCATCAGTACTGAATATAGAAACTCTAGTCAAGACCAGAAGGTTTTCTGAGTCCACACAACTTAATACTGTACTAGGTTTTGTGATCCTTTTTTTTTTAAAGGGAAAATGTACTAAATTTTGAAAGTTCACATTCCAAATAAGTTTTGAACTTCAAAGAATTTATGAATCACACACAACGATCTGGTAGTGTGTGTGTGTGTGTGTATGTGTGTGTGTGTGTGTGTGTGTGTGTGTGTTTAATTTTTCTCAGTCATCCCTTTCACCAGAACTTTAGAGGGTTCCATTTGTGTAAGAGACATTTATTCATTTTTGGTAGCGTTAAGCCCTGGACTTATCAGTGATCCCTACATGCTTTTCTTTTAAAATTTGTCTCTCTGTTTACCCTCTTTAATGTCGTACTATGTCCCTTACTCCACTTTTCTTTGTTCCCATTGCGAAACATCCTGTTGAGTAGCTATACAAAGAGACAGATAATTGTGGGATAACTTCTTGACATTTGACTTGGATAACTGGAGGAATATGGTGTAGTGAATATTTATTTGTCATTATTTCAGATATACAGCAACTGAATCATTTTTCTTTGCTTAGGCAGTTCTTCACCATGTGAGTCCAGATGGCAGGTTAAAAAAGCTTTGCACCTTCCCAGCCTCTCCTTGAACTGAGGGGCATGTGGTCTCAGCCAGTAGGAAGTACTCAACTCATATCATGAGTAGAAAGCTTTTATACACAGAAGCGGGAGGAGTGGAGAAATCAGTCTGAAGCAGGGCACAATAACATCAGCAATATTTAGATTCCAGAGCACTGAAGGAGCTGAAAGTGTTTTCCATTGGTGCTAGTAGTTTCTATTTTTTGTAGCTAAGATTGGAAATATAGAAGGAACATATTTAGTTGAATAATATAGTTTATTTTCTGACACATTGATGCTAAAGTTTCTCTGAACACTTAGGTGGAGTCTTTTAGTAGGCATTTGTATACAAGATTCCAGATTTTAGGGAAGATATATTAATTAAAGGTCAAGACTTGAGATTGTCAGCGTGGATGAGTCAATAGAAGCTTTGGGTATGGAAGAAACTACATACAAATAGTTCATGAACTAAAAATATATGTCAAGTCAGAACAAAAATTTTATATAGTAGTATCATATAATTTATGTTATTTTATAATTAACTTTTGTCATTCAAAAAATCTTTCAATTTTTTAAAGAAAAAAATGTTTTTTACGCTTCTAATATGTTGCCATGATTTATTCTTTGGTCTCTTTCTCCTCATTCTCACTACTTTATTAGGCAATGTGGCTTCCTTCTTCCATGTGAAACCTGAGTCCCAGGCCAAGGCTAACCCCTACTCAACAACAATTCAGTTAAACTTATTTCCCACAGATTCAGTTTCAACCTATAAATAAATTGAACAAACTGCTAAGACGAGCAAATACTTTATGATTTCATTTGTATTTGTGAGTGCTACGGATTCTTTCAAAGCAACTGCACATAAAGAAAATTTACTTCTCACTGACTTAATTGAGTAACTATTTTGCAATATAACAAATACAATATTTTTATTCTGATAGAATGATTATAAGTTTGTTTCTACTACAAAGGTATTTATTCACTTATTAACATAGAATTGAGTATTTTGTACATAAAATTTTCTAAATAACTGACTTTTACATATAAAACTCCACATGCACATAAATAAATGCCTCACATACAATTTTGTAAAGGCAATATCTACTACACTTCATTCTAAACCTTATATATAAATACAAAACAATTTATTTTTTCTTTTAGTCCCAAATTTATTGTTACGAATACTAATTTTTTACTTTTCTTTAACTCAGCATTTGTTAAGACATTTGCTGCATGAAGGGCTGCTATTTACTGATACACTAACTGACACTAGATTGCTTGATTGATATACTTGAAAGCAGACAAGAACTAGTTTAACTTCTATTTTAATGTATTTGGTTTCTCATTATAAAAGTGCTATAGGAGTAGGTTTCACTTGTTTAGTACAAGTGTTGAGCTTTCCATACTTCACAGCATTGACTTTGTATCTCAAAACTTTGACAATTTTTTTGAGATACATTTAGCATGAATTCCTCATGTTTAGAAATTATTTTTTCTCCCAATCTTACATTACTAGCTTTTAGTTATTTTTTTTTCTTTCTTTCTTAGTGGGCATAGAAAGACTAATTGTAACTTTTTGCTCTATAATAATTTTTGTACATGGCTATTTCTTTAATTACTTTAATTACTTTACAGCCATTTCTTCAATTACTCTCTGGACTAAATATTTAGTTTTTTCTTATTTTTTCCACAGGCACATATTATCTAGTAATAACTTCCAGCATTTTAATTTTCTTTTGGGAAAAATCTCCTAAATCTAATCTGGACCTGTTGGGACAGTTATGTATGGTGCTTCATTCCTGCACAGTTGACTAATTACAGTTTTTCATCTTCCATAACACAAAAATTACTTTACTTCAGAAATAGTGTCCTGTAATTGAGTTTTTCTTAAGTGTTTTACCTGATACATAAGACAGACATATCTCTAAAAAGATATGAGAGAGGGAAGTTATCTCTTTTATTCTAGGATTAGGAAGTGTAAAGAGTCTCTATACTGAAGTTATTTTTTAATCTTAGGAAGGAAATAAGTTAGAAATGAAGCCCAGAATCACAGAGTAAGAAAATAAAAAGTTGGAAAGAAATGCAGACCTCTGAAAAGACTAGTTGAGTCCTCCCATCAAGCCAGAGCTGATAAACAACATACTTTTCTGGATATTGCATAATCAATCTTTGTGAAAGTCTTGGGTTTTCTAGGTAGACCATATTTTATTATGTGTATTTTTCAGATCACGAATCAAAATATTAAACTTAGTTTCACACAGCTAAAACTAAGTTGTCTGATTCCAAAAATCATGTATTTTTCTCCTGTGCTTCTCTACAAAAGCCAAATTCTCTTTTGAATATTTTATATCTCCTTGGGAAAAACAATCTCCAATTCAAAATCTACAACTTGGTGACTTATGAGTTGGATTCAGCTTTTATATTTCCTTTGTTTGCACAAACACTGTTTTTAAAAAAACTTTTTTTTTTTTCAATATTTGATGATATTTGAAAAGCTGGGTTTCCTAAAAAGCTGAAATATGTCATCACCAGGCCTGTAATCCTTCCTAGCAATACTTTTTATGAGAGCCAAGGGCTGGAATGGAAGAGGACAGGGGTCCTCAAACCTGATTGAGTTAGAAAAAACTGATTTTAAAACACACACATGCTAGAGTTCCATTTGTGACCAACTCCATCATAATCTCTGAATGGAGTTTCAGTCATAGTAAAATCTATGTGCAACTGCTGAAATGGAGTACGTGTTCTCCAGGTTGTTACAGTCCTCACAGCACCCTCTTCACTCACGTGACCTCCTAACCTTTGTAGAAGTTTGAGTTCGTCAACCTGTTTAATCACATTCTCAACTCATAAACTTAACTGACGATTTGGATTACTGTGCCCAACAATCTAAAGCTCATTAGTTTTAATTGTACTCGTACTAAAAAAATTGTCATCCTTTCAAATGTGGGGTCTCAAATTGGAAACAATCAAAGAATAGTCTGAAAATTACTTTATATAAGTTTTCATGTTATAGTTCTCTTTATAATAGGAGCTGGGACAAGTGTTTCCTGTTTGTTTTTTGTTTGTTTATTTTGTGGATAATCACATTTAACATAAATAATAAGCCTGCTAAAAAAAGAAATGAAACCTAGTTATATCTTGTTTCCAGAACATACCAATTACACAGAAGGCTCAGGAGAATGTTGTCTTATTTTTGTGATACTTATTCATTTTATACATTCCTCCTATATCAATTAGGGTTTAATTAGGGGGCAAACCCACAGTAATTTGAACTTGGAAAATTTGATATAAAAATTATTAATAGAGGATTGGAGTAATGAGGCATGGATTAAATGGAGGTAAAGAAAACTCTAAAAATACAGAAATATCAGACATAGGGAACCTCAGGCTGAGACAAAATTCTCAAGAAAGAGACTTCCCCCATATTAAACTGTGGACTGAAATCCAGACTTTAGTAAGGAGGGCACAAGCATGGCTCAGTAGATACTGCAGATGTTAGCCGAGGTGCCACGTCAGCAAATCTGCAAATCTGCCTTCTGGAGGGTTGAGGAACGTGTCCATAGGAAGGTGCTACAATTGGGAGCTCACTGTGGGATCACCAGAAGTTACATGAAGGGAAGCCCATCATCAGAGCTGCCCGGCTGGGACCACTCCATTATGAAGGCACCTTCTAGTGCCATTAGAAGTTTCCCAGGGGAAGGTACTATGTTCAGTCGGCCACAGGATATTGAAGAAAACCAAAACTGCAGCAGCCTGATGAACAAAGCAGCCTGATGAATCGGAATCAGGAAGAGAAACTCTTCCTCTTCCAGAGTCTCTCCAGTATCCTCAACTGACAAACTTAATGTAGTGCCACTGACAAAGGAGAAATATTTAGTGTATCTCCATTAAAACAGAGCAGGTGATGAAGGGTAGATTTAGAGTTAGAAAATAACAAATTGATGTTTGGCCTGATCCCTAGACTAATTATTTATATGAACTCTTAGAACTCTGCTGATAGAAAACTTGATAAAACTGATTTCTCTTAACTCGTAGAATTGTTCCCTGGACCTAAAAGAAAGAAGAGTTAAAGGTTTAACTGGTGTTTCCAAGCACCTCGATAATGAAGATATTAATTTCATTCGCTCACTTCTTAATTTAGTCATTCAGATGCCTACTCTGTTCATGCATTGTGTAGTGCTATAGGAGATGCAAAGTATATTGTTCTTTAGGGGAGAGTAATAAACATAAAACAAGGCTCTTGGCATTCAGGAAACTCATCTCAAAATATTCCAGAAGATATATTTTTTTTAGGGCTCTTCTGGAATATTTCTCCTATTAGCAGCTGTTTGAATTTGGATTCTGTCTGAATTCAAATTCAGACAGGTGCTAATATTCCGGAAGAGCCCTAAAAAGAAATTAAAACAAACAAAAACCAAATTTGTTTCTACTAAAACTTATTTTAAAAGTTTTTAA
>NW_011888897.1:408554-411156 GCF_000151845.1 Pteropus vampyrus | reverse complement strand
TGCTAATATTCCGGAAGAGCCCTAAAAAGAAATTAAAACAAACAAAAACCAAATTTGTTTCTACTAAAACTTATTTTAAAAGTTTTTAAATGGACTTGCAGAAAAATATACACTTAGAGAAATATTTCTTAATAACAAGGACCAAAGAGAGGGAGACTGATTAATATATTGCCATAAAGCTAAGCAAACTTATGATTACTAAATATTGAATTTAACCTTGAGATGTCTGATAGCCTGATTGTAACTATAATTATTTACATAGCTCTCACTATTAATATCATAAAGCATGTCAACTTCTTAAGGGTGAAATTTATTATTCTAATATTCAAAAGTATATTTTTCATATGAAATTTTCTGTATTGAGATGTATTAGACCACAGACGAACTTTTATTTAACTGACACAGTCTCAGAAACGCAAATGGTTCCCTCAGAAAATTGTTAACGATTGCTAACATTAATGTTGTAAATATTTGTGGACTAAGATGTATGTGTGATACACATAATTTATACAATGCTGGACCAGGTTCAGTCAGAGCATTTGGTTTATGATTATGGGCTTTTTATTTTTTAATCACACAGGAGGTTTAAACAGAAAACAATAGAATGTCTGCCCAAGTTCATCACAGACTCTAAAACTCTTATCTTCATTCAATTAACTTCACTATCTGGCCCTTAGGGGCATATAACTGAGTCGTTAAACATAGACCCTGAAGCCAGATTGCCTGAGTTTAAATTTCAACTCTGCCAGTTACTAGATATGAAACCTTATAAATTTACTCAAATTCTCCAGAAGAATATATTTATCTTTAAAAGGAAAATAATAACAGGTCTAGTAGGTTTTTGGTGAAGCTCAAATGTATTTAATGTTTTGAAAGCACTTAGAACTATGCTCAAAAAATACTAACTACTTATTTAAGTTGTGATTATTTTTTAATATTTGAGGTTGGGACTCCAGAGAGTGAGTTTTTAAAACCAAATATTTGATTACTTTGCATTTCATCATCTATTTGTCCAATTTTTATCTGAGTTACTGTTCACTTCAACTCTTCCAATCATTATGATGAAATGAATTTCTAATTCATACCTCTGTAGTCAATTATTTTTCACAAAAGCATCTAATTTTTAGTGTCCATGTTCACCCTGTAGTGCCTGATCTTTTTTTCCCCCCAGCTGGTGTACCTCAAATTCTCAGTCCTGGTTCTGTCACCACTATTCCTACTATACAGCCTAATTACCACAATCTGTGTATGAGTTTTATAGTTCACGTCTATGTTTAGAGTGCAGATGTATCATTCTATAGTTAATAGAAACTGAGAAATGAGATGAGTGGACTACTTTACTTAAATATTTTAATCCTTGTCTTTTTTCAAAATTTTGGGCTAACTTTGGGCTGTACGAGAAATGAATCGTGGGGATGAACAAATGGTGATCCAACTAGTGACAAATGATTTCTGTGTTTTCTCAATACATCCACAGTTTGGGAGTTCAGAATTACTTCTTTCCAAATTTTACTAAATTCTCAATCTGAATTTTGAAACTATTGTAAATTGGTATTAAACTTACTAAGAGATTGATATATTTGGACTCCCTTCGAAGAGCTCACATACCAAATGATTACATACAGTTGATAATCTGATTAGTTCCAAAATTGAGAAAGAGACTACTATAATCCAATTGAATAAAAATTCCTTCAGAACATCAAATTTTATTACTTACTACCTTTTCCACTAGATATCTAAACATAAATAGTTATGTTTACTTCATAACTTTCTAACATAAAAATCATCACATTATTACTGAGGGGTTGTCACTTATAGGGTTCTGTAAAAGCCAGATTTCTTCCATACTTCCATTTTCTCTTCTACTCTTTCAACAAACATATAATTAGTATAAACAGTACCTGAGAGTGAATTCATAATATTTGATTAAGCAGATCATATGCTAATGTTAATCTTAAGACCTCTTTTTATCTGACAGATTCATGAGTCAGTGTGGTCCATAAAGTCAAATCAGTTCTCTTCTTAGAAGCATTTGAGAGAAATGATTTATATTAGTAGAAAACATATAATTGATAAATTAATAAACTAATTATTGTTCATAATGGATGGATGTTCATTTTGATTTCAATTCTCTTTTAGTAGAAAAAATTAGTAACAATGTGTCCAAAAATAGATAAGTGGTAATATAGTGTTGTTCATCACTCAAATTAATTTAATATACCTCTAAAATGGCAAATAACGACATTGTACAGCAACCTTGAATAGATCCGTGAAGCACTGTGACGTAGGGACAAAGAGAATACAAAATTTTATTGGCACGTGTCCACTGCATTGTCTGGGTTTTGTTGTGAATCCTCACATATCTCAGTTTTATAGTTCCTGGGTACAGTTCAGTTTTAGCAATATCGGTAAACAGCTTTGTCTGGCTCTGAGGAACTGAGAAGCTCTTCCTTACTCCCTCTCATCCCCAGTCCCTAGATCATACTCGCACACCCTCCCTCTCTTATTTCTGGGGATCACCAGAGACCGTGATGTGTCACTAATATCTGAAGATAGGTCAGCTCATGCTTTCACGCTCTAGCCTGCATATCAGCTCTTCTCT
>NW_011888897.1:357049-407624 GCF_000151845.1 Pteropus vampyrus | reverse complement strand
CATTATGATGAAATGAATTTCTAATTCATACCTCTGTAGTCAATTATTTTTCACAAAAGCATCTAATTTTTAGTGTCCATGTTCACCCTGTAGTGCCTGATCTTTTTTTCCCCCCAGCTGGTGTACCTCAAATTCTCAGTCCTGGTTCTGTCACCACTATTCCTACTATACAGCCTAATTACCACAATCTGTGTATGAGTTTTATAGTTCACGTCTATGTTTAGAGTGGAGATGTATCATTCTATAGTTAATAGAAACTGAGAAATGAGATGAGTGGACTACTTTACTTAAATATTTTAATCCTTGTCTTTTTTCAAAATTTTGGGCTAACTTTGGGCTGTACGAGAAATGAATCGTGGGGATGAACAAATGGTGATCCAACTAGTGACAAATGATTTCTGTGTTTTCTCAATACATCCACAGTTTGGGAGTTCAGAATTACTTCTTTCCAAATTTTACTAAATTCTCAATCTGAATTTTGAAACTATTGTAAATTGGTATTAAACTTACTAAGAGATTGATATATTTGGACTCCCTTCGAAGAGCTCACATACCAAATGATTACATACAGTTGATAATCTGATTAGTTCCAAAATTGAGAAAGAGACTACTATAATCCAATTGAATAAAAATTCCTTCAGAACATCAAATTTTATTACTTACTACCTTTTCCACTAGATATCTAAACATAAATAGTTATGTTTACTTCATAACTTTCTAACATAAAAATCATCACATTATTACTGAGGGGTTGTCACTTATAGGGTTCTGTAAAAGCCAGATTTCTTCCATACTTCCATTTTCTCTTCTACTCTTTCAACAAACATATAATTAGTATAAACAGTACCTGAGAGTGAATTCATAATATTTGATTAAGCAGATCATATGCTAATGTTAATCTTAAGACCTCTTTTTATCTGACAGATTCATGAGTCAGTGTGGTCCATAAAGTCAAATCAGTTCTCTTCTTAGAAGCATTTGAGAGAAATGATTTATATTAGTAGAAAACATATAATTGATAAATTAATAAACTAATTATTGTTCATAATGGATGGATGTTCATTTTGATTTCAATTCTCTTTTAGTAGAAAAAATTAGTAACAATGTGTCCAAAAATAGATAAGTGGTAATATAGTGTTGTTCATCACTCAAATTAATTTAATATACCTCTAAAATGGCAAATAACGACATTGTACAGCAACCTTGAATAGATCCGTGAAGCACTGTGACGTAGGGACAAAGAGAATACAAAATTTTATTGGCACGTGTCCACTGCATTGTCTGGGTTTTGTTGTGAATCCTCACATATCTCAGTTTTATAGTTCCTGGGTACAGTTCAGTTTTAGCAATATCGGTAAACAGCTTTGTCTGGCTCTGAGGAACTGAGAAGCTCTTCCTTACTCCCTCTCATCCCCAGTCCCTAGATCATACTCGCACACCCTCCCTCTCTTATTTCTGGGGATCACCAGAGACCGTGATGTGTCACTAATATCTGAAGATAGGTCAGCTCATGCTTTCACGCTCTAGCCTGCATATCAGCTCTTCTCTGCTGTTTTCAGTTTTAAAAACAGATAAAATTTCAATTCTTTTCTCTCATTTCCTAAGCTTCTTGTGTGGTATTTACTCATTGTATTTTTTTCTTTTTCCTTCCTCATCAGTGAGTTATAGTGAGTAAATCATTTACTGATGTTAATAGTTGTTCTCAGTATCTCAGAAGATCGTAGAGAAAACGTTTTCTAATGTTGCTTTCCTAAGAACACCTTTATTTAATGGCTCCATCTGCTGGAGAGAGTCTGCACTACTTGTTTTTATTATCAGTCACAATGTGTTAGGGACAAATTAGGCAAGTCCCTAGAAATATTTAGAAAATTTGCAGAGAATTTGGCCTAGAGGGATTTGCTGCATTGTGAGGAGCTGAAGAGAGGGATTTTCTGTATTCTCAACATTATAAGATGTCTTTTGTTAAAGTGAGGGCACTGATTGGGAGGGAATGAGATCTTAAAAACTGGAATGGGAAATATGGGACTATTTCGAGCAAGTTAGGGACATAGAACTTTAAATTCTATTGAACCCTTTGTCAGTAGAAGTAGCCCTTCCACTCCTGTGTGAAGAAGTTAACCTTGTTTTGCTTGGAGAAACTGTAATGCCCTCCCTTAAGTACAAGAGTTCTAGGTCAAGTTAACAGAAGTCTAACTAGCATCCTAAAAACAGAGGGGCATGTTCTCTCAATCAATTTCCAGACTTGAGCCAGTTTGTAGACCCAAAACCTCTTTAATCAAGAGTGGGGGCAAGTGTCTTAAGGAAGGACTCTACTAAAGCAAAAAAGTTTATGTAATTAATCTTTTTCTCACTCACCCTCAAAAAGATCTATGACCATTGAGGAAAAGGAAATAATCAGACTTTAGAAGAGTCATTGGGCACTGGTTCTGAACTGACACTAATTTCAGGAAACCTGAAACATTATTGATTCCACTAGTCAGAGTAGGGGCATAAAGAGGTCAGATGATCAATGGAGTTTTGGTTTAGGTCTGCCTCACAGTGAGTCCAGTGGGTCTCTGAATCCATCATTTGGTCATTCAAGAATGTATAATTGAAATAGATATTCTCAACAACTGGAAGAATCCCAATATTGGTTCTATGACCTGTGGAGTGAGAATTGTTATGGTAGGAAAGACCACGTCAAAGGAACTAGAATTGCCTCTAACAAGAAAAGTAGTAAACCAAGAGAATTACCACATTCCTGGAGTAACTGCCGAGATTGGTGCCACCTTCAAGTACTTGAAAGAAACAGGGTGGTGATTTCCAACAGATATCCATTCAATCCACCTGTTTAACTCATGTAGAAAAGAAATGAATCTTGGAGAATGACAGTAAATTGCTGTAAATATCACCAGATGGTGACTCCTATTGCAGCTGCTGTTCCAGATGTGATTTTATTGCTTGAAGAATTTAACACATTACTTGGTACCTGGTATGCATTTATTGACCTGGCAAATGCTTTTTTTTTTTTTTCTTTCTTTCTTTCTCTGTACCTTCTAGCAAAGACTACCAGGAGCAGCTTGCTTTTTGTTAGCAAGGTCAGCAGAATACCTTCACTGTCCTACCTCAGGGATATATCAACTCTCTAGCCCTATATTATAATTTAGTCTGCAGGGACCTCAATCTCCTTTCTGTGCCACTAACATCACATCCATTACATTGATGATGTTTTGCTGATTAGATCTAGTGAGCAAGAGGTACAATTAATCTAGATATATTGTTAAGAAATTGGCATGTCGGAGGGTAAATAAATCCAACAAAAATATAAGCCTCTTTAGTGAAATTTCTAAATCTAGTTGTAGGGGGCATGTCAAGATATCTCTTTTAAGGTGAAGGGTAAGTTGTTGCATCTAGTCCCTCCAACAACCAATCTTGGAAGCAATATATGCTCCAAATCAGCTTATACTATATGGTCCCTTTTGTTTGTTTGTTTGTTTTTCCCCACAGCCAGTATTAAAAGGCCTAAGAATCGAAGAGTAGGAAGAGGAGTGGCACCACTCACTATTACCTCTATTGATGCACTGGGAAATGTTTGCTTCCTGTTACTATGACCTTATGCTTTGCTGGTCTGGAGGTCTTAGTTCTAAAGAAAGAAATGCTTCTACCAAGACCACGATAATGATTTTATTGAACCGGAACTTAAGACCCAGCCACTTTGGGTCCTCATGCCTCTGAATCAACAGGCAAAGAAGGGAGTTACTATTCTGAATGGGTCAGCTGATACAGATTCTAAGAGGAAATTTAACTGCTACTTTACATTAGAGGTAGGGAAGAGTACGTCTGTAGTATAACAGATCCCTTACAACATTTCTTAGTACTACCATGTCCTGTTATTTAACTTAATGGAAAATTACAACTACTCATTGAGGCAGAAATACAAATGTTCCAGGCCCTTCAGGAATGGATGTTTGGATCACTCCACTAGGCAAAGAATCACAACCAGCTGAGGTGCTTGCTGAGGGCAAAGGGAAAATGAATGTGTAGTAGAAGCAGGTAGTTGTAAATACCAATTAGATTATGTGATCGGTTGCAAAAAATGAAGACTCTAATTGTTATGAGTATTGCTTTATTATTTTGCTTGAATGTGTGAATATGTTTGTGTGCATATGTACATATACGTACATATCTATATGTATTTATATGTAATCTATTATGTTTGTCTCCCTTTCTTATTCCCATATCTTCTAAGATAAGATGTATTAATAATAGTTAACTTTTATCTCAGTATATAAGTTACAGAATTATTAAGGAGAAGAGTAAACATTACCCAAGGACTTTCTATCCTCTTCTGGGAAAAGGTTTAACATGTTTTCTATTATATCTAAGATAGCAGTATCATAATAGACAGAAGTATGACTTTGTTATTGTTTTTATTTAGAGACTAAATATTGTTTAAGACATTAAATATGGGTGCCAACTTGACAAAGCGTGGAATGAGATGGTCAGTTTTATATGTACTAAGGCATAATAACCAGTTATTTAATCAAAACTATACTAACCCAGGTGTTGCTGTGAAGGTATTTTGTAAATGTAATTAATATCTAAGATTTGTTGAATTTATATTAAGGAAATTATCCTGGATAATCTGGGTGGGATTGATCCAATCAGTTGAAAGTTTTTAAGAACAGCATTGAGGTTTTCTAAGAAAGGAGAAATTTCACCTATGAGCTGAAGCATCAGTTTTTGCTAGAGAATTTCCAACATGTACTTCCTATGTCCTGCCTTACAGATTTTGAATTTGCATAGACAGCTCCCATAATTGTGTAACCTTGATTGATTCTTTGTATACAGTCTCTCTCTCTAACTGCATAAACAAATTCTTTATAAGTTCTATCTATATCTATCCTCATCTATCTACCTACCTCTCTATCATCTATCTATCTATCATCTATCATCTATCTATCATCATCTATCATCATTTGTCTATCTATCCTATTGGTTTTGTTTCTCTGGTGGAACTCTGGCTGATACAACCCTCCTCAGTGATTTTTCTGGAGACTTTTCTTCACCACGAAAAGAATGTCTCTTATCCTATGGGCCCAGATCTTTTCTGATGTTTCCACAAGGCCTCAATCGGGAACAAGTAGAATCCATCACTCTGTAGAATCAGTTACGATGCCCGTGTATTTTTTCAGGCTGCCACTAGAGGGTGACATGTGGCTTTTGAATAAAGTCAAATCGTTTATATATTACTAAATTGGTTAGGATTTTTGCATCTATATTTGTGACTGAGATTAACCCTAATTTTTCTTTCTTTATATCTTTTTATTTTGGATGTCATAATGTTTTGGCCCTATGAAACAATTCAGGATGTGTTTGCCTTTCCAATAGTGTCTGAAAGACATTGAGTAAAATAGATTTTATTTCTTTCTTAAGTGGGCCTGGGATTTCTTGGGAGATTTTAATTTATCAATTCAATTTTATTAGAGTTAAGAAAATTTTTGAGTTTTTCCTTTTATGAAATTTTGTGAGTTGTGTTTACTTTTTAGAAACTGTTTTGTTTAAATTTTTAAATTTATTGTCATAATATTGCTCTTATTATTCTGTTGTCTTTTTAACATTGCCAGAATCTGTGGAGATGTACCCTTTTTTATTGTTGATATTGCTTATATGTGTTTCCATGTTTTTATCTTTATCAATCTCAATGCACCCTTAACAATTTAATTGGCTTTAAAAAATACAAATGTATTTATTGTCTCCAGTTTATATTAAATTCATTATATTGGCTCTTAATTTTGAAATTTTCTTCTTTCTCTTTTATTATGGATATAATTTGCTGTTTTTAATATCTTCGTGCAAATGCTTAGATGACTGATTTTCAGCATTTTCAAGATATGCACCTATACATTTTTTTTATAAAAGCACTTAATAACCTCTATGTTTTGATGTATATTTGTACTATCACTCAGTTCAAATATTTTGTAATTGTCATGGTAGCCTTTTTTATATGATCCACAGTATTGCCAATCGATTTTTTCTTCTTATATTTTTGTTTCTTTCTTAATATTACCAAGTTCTCAGATATATATTGTATAATCTTAGTTCATTATAACTTGTGGAGATTTGTAACCATTCCTTGTATAACTGAAAAGAAAAAAATTTCAGTTGTTTCATGTACTGCTCATGATATGTCATTGGACCTATGTCTTAGGTCAGGTTTGTTAATTTTGTTTTTCAAATCTTTTATATGCTTACTAATTTTTTTCTGTTTGTGCTGTTCAGTGTTGAGAGAGATCCATTTTTGTTTGTTCCTTGTTTTTAAACACATCCTGCTAATCTTGTTTTATTTGCAGTGTTTTGTTCACTTACATTCAACTTAGTTATTGGTATATTTGGGTTAAAAATCTATTAGTACTTGCTTTCTAAAAAAATAAGTATTGAGAGGTAAAAGAATTTTTGGAAAAATATAGAAAGCATATGGTAAAAAAAAATCAAAGAACTCTTCTTAGTGGAAATAACCAAAATACATTTTTATATATAACATCAGCTGCTCTTATAAGACACTGGGTTATGTTAGCGAGGATTCCCACTTACTCTACCCAAAATAATGGATTTGTGGGCTCAGTTTGGGATAGAGACTAGGGAGAGGTAAATCTCTTTCCCAGATCTTTCTTTCCTGTATGACCTATGAAATTCCAGAGCCCTAGTACAGTTTAGGTTGACCTTGATTAGGAGAAACCATAGGGAAGACAATGTGAAGAAAGCCTTAGGGTGAAAACAAAAGGAATTTGGAGAAGTCAGGGATGTGGGAAAATGTGAATCCAGCTAGGAATACCAGCTCCTTCTGTCCCTGTTCTCTGGTCTAGAGCTTGTATCTTCTGTCTCCAGCAGCCACATGAACAAGGTCTCTCTTAAGAGCGACTGCCACTAATTCTTGCAGTAAGATCACTGCCGTAGCAATGGCAAAAGTTGAGCTGCTGTGTGGGGAACTTCTGGGGGCTGTGTCTTCTTTGTCTCTTGGCTCCCACAACTTTTTGACTTTAGCTTTCTCCATCTCTGACATTCACTCTTTTAGAAAACACACCACAGGTGCAATTACTAACCACCTGCTGCTTAGCTCTCTCTAGTTCTGGTCTTTTTGTCATCTTGTCCTGAGCACTCTGTGAAAGCACTTCTCCAGTGGTTACTATCTCAGCTCTCATCTATTCTCCTTCACTATCTCCTTTCTTCTCATTTTGTCATAACTTCACATGGAGTCCTTCTCCCTCAGAGCTTCTTTTACTCACATCATTGGCCTTTTCTCTATCACCAGAGGCCACTCAGATATTAGCTAACACTATTATCACTGATCAGTTTCCTTGTGCCCCACCAATGGTTTTACATCCTCTGGGTTCTGCTAACTCTTCATGTATGCTTTGTTCACCTTCGTAATTGACTTTCTTGTCTTTGCAAACAGGGTCCTCTCTGCCCCTAATCTTAGCTTCTCTCTGGTTTACTCTTATTATTGTTTCTCTCTGCCATCTGAGTCCTTTCTGTGACTAGATTTCATGTTCTTATTAGATTTTTTTTTTTTTTGCACTCACCACTTGCCATTTCTTCTCTTTCTTCAAAGTGCATACAGATACAGGATCCTGTTCCCCAAGCAGACAGACCTCACTTTATCTCTGGACTCTACCTCTTTACCTACTACACCTTTTCTTAGAATATTATCTTCTCGCCAAACTTAAATTTTTTCATTGATCTCACTGTTTTGTCTTTTATCTGATACCATCGATCTCTCTATTCTATCATCCTCAGACTTCACTTTATCTCTGAGTCAGGCTGACTCTGACTCAAATAAGGCATGATAGTTTGATGAACACTATTCCAGAGAGTTTATCTCCAGATAACTACTATTAATTAGTCTCTAATTTCCCAATGATCTTTTGATTGCCTATTTCAACCTTCTTGTGTCTGGTGTCTGGCAAAGACTTGCTCTATCTCTCTTGTTCAAACTGTGAAGTCCAGCAAGAGCTTTATCTCTTTATCCATCAGATGCCTCTCTCTGGGAAGACCCTACAACTAGGCATGTGGATGCCAGTAGCTTCATCTCCTCAGGAATGTAGTTTAAGTAGTCCTGGATATACATGTCAAAAAAGAATAGATTTCCGAATTCAAGAGGAGAAAGAGAGTAAGAAGGGATCATTTTTAAAATATCTGAGGCAAGACTATCAAATTCTTCTGAGACCACCCAGGAAGTATGTGAGTAGGAAACAATAGCAACCCATCATGCATTTCTGTGAACTAAATGTGAGTCAGAACACCCACACTGCCATAAGCAGTGTCTGAATTCAGTGTCAAGACTCATAAATGAACAAACACACACACACACACACACACACACACACACACACACACACACACACGCACACAGCCCTCTAGGACACAAGTAGCCCTCTGGACTATCCTATGATCTAGGTTCAAACTTCATGTGGTGTTTTCAGTCAAAGAAATGGAGACTTATTTCCTGCAGAATGGATTACAGTTGACAAATCCACTGTTTATTGTCATCACAATTCTTTTTAGCTATGTTATTACGAGACACCTGGACACATTGCATGCTTTTGGTCTGTGGTTTGTTTCATTCTAAAGAGGACCTCAAAAAATATTTTATAATTTTTTTAAAGAAAGTATGACCATTAAAACAATTTAAAGAATATACAATGACATAATAAGTAAAGTAATTTTTCCTACCCTCAGTTTTATTTCTCAAAAATTCCCTCTAGAAAAGTTAGTTAATGAGTATTAGCTAAAATGTCTAAAATAATGCTAAAATATTCATTGATTTTTTTCCACTTAACAATTATCGATCACTGTAGAAAATGAGCAGAAATTTATATTTTATGAAATAAACTCGTACTCTCATAAGAGATTTTTACACTTGCTAATTCCTCTCTTAGATAATAAAATAAAAAGGCAGCAGTGGCAAATTCTGTTTCACACATAAACCTTCAAGTGGATGGAGTGAAATTTCCTTTGTTTCTCAACTCTCTGTGTGAACCATTTTACATGAGTATTTATTAGGTTATAGTCAGGAAATTTATACCTGTTCACTTAGTTCAAACCAAACAATATCATAGAAGTCTTTCTTGTCACACAATATGAGATTAAAACCACAAAAAAAGCTAAAATACGATGAATTTACAGATGGGGTTCAAAAGAGTTATCGTCCACTGAAGTCCATGATTTTTCTGTAGATGGAGTACTCAAGCTAATCCAATAAGGGGCTGAACTATGTAGGTGCAGCCACAGGAAACTCTAAAGGGAATTAGAAATGTTTTATGAAACAACTGATTAATTCTTATCCATACAAGAAAGATATCTTGAGTGTACTTTCTGTATGCTTGGCATTGCACTAGAACAGATGAGTAACATATTTCATGTTTTCCAATAGGTCACTGTGAAAGTTCAAACTACTATAATGCAATGTGATGGCCTTTAAAGTAGAATTACACACAGTAGTAATAGATACTAAGGCTGTGGAGTCTGACCGTCTAATTTGACTCCTAGCTCTACTATTTACTTCCAGGCATCTTTGTACATTTATTAAATCTTCTTATTTCTATTATTTTCAATCGTTACAACTCAGACTATAATAGTACCTATCTCAAAGAACTACTATTGTTTTGTTATTTAATAATATTATTAAACACTACCTGGCACGTAATAAATATTCATTACATAAATGTTAGTGATTGTTATTAAATACAAGCATGAACTAATATATAGAAACAAGAGAATATACAGAAAAAAATTAAAGAAAGAAAGCAATATCTGACCTGATGTGGCACATATTACTCATAGTTTCCTAATAATGTTTTTCTATAGTAATATAATCCCTGAATCAAAGTACATGACCAAACATAATAAAGGCTACATTTCCCAACCTCCCTTTTGGCTAGGTGTGGCAATGCAGTTGACCTAATTTCTGACTAATGGAAGAGAATGGAAGTGATACTGAAATTCTAACCAAGCATTTAAAGGGTAAGTGTATACGCTTTTGATTATCTATTTCTTTCCATGATGACACATGGGTATTCTAGATAGACTAATAATTATTTTATCTTTAACTTATTTGAGAGCTGAAGAAGTAGCTGCCTAAAAATTATTTTGTTTCTTGGAATAATAATTCTCCTCTAGTATATATTTTATCTGATTTTTATTTGTCTTTTCTTGGAGAGGTTTGGAATAGAGATATTTATGTGTAAGTCATATGCTGATTCAATTAGATTCTTATCTATCCTTGAAAGGGAACAATTATGTTTAACCCATTCATTTGCTTAGGAATATTGTGAAGAAGTGTAACCTAAATTTCAGTCTACTGTTCTCTAAAATTTGGTTTACTGATTGCCCAGGAGGCACATCTTATCAGCATGCTTCTCTTTGATGGTGAGTAGGAAATAGATGAGGTTCTTAGTGAAGTCTTTCATTGCACAGTTTCTCCATGCAATAATTTATTGTTAATTAGTTTCAGAGCCTGCTTCCCCTTTCTGGCCTTAAGATTGACTCTAAGAGAAGAAAAACAATTGTCTCTCTTCAGTTTTTAATCTATCCTGGATTTGGTTCATATTTGAACCAATTTGAATTGCATCTAACAAAGAGTCCCATAATTTGGTATTGGGGTTATATTGGTTACACTGAAGACAGTTTACTACTCTTTTGTTTTTCTTGTTGTGGATTCTATGAAATTCAGAAAGTATTTTTTTCCCCTCTCAGAAGTATATAACAGCTGGACTGTTATATAACCCCATCTCCCCACAAAATGGCTGTTGTTCAACCAAGATTGCAAAGCACTACTATTCATTGGGTTTTCAGAAACTGAGCCTTTGATACAGTTTGTGATTCCAACATATCGATATTTATGCTGAGAATACTCAGTTGATGTTTGCCAATTAATGTCTGTATTAACTTTATTTAGTAGAAGATTTGGTGTCCAACCTTCATGTAGCAAAACTTCAAATTTAAGTTTGAGCCAGAGTTATCAAAATAGTAGTTCTCCAGGAAGAACAAAATCATAATTTCAGCTGCCTTGTGAGCATTGCAATAAACTTGGGAGATTAGATAAGATATTTTGTCTTACTTTTTAAAATAGAATCTGGTAAGTAGTAGGGGGATCCCTTGTAAAGAACAATTTAGGTATATAATTCCAAATAAATTCCTTCTATCTGCTTTGCCAGAAAGGGGCCTAAAATAATCATGTAGTTCAATGATTCATTCAACCAATATTTTGTAGTTAATAGCAGTGATGTTTAAAAATTTTTTTACAGAAATTTTCACATTTGTAGCTCAAGGAATGCATTGCGATTGTGAAGGAAGCTATAAACTCTAAGTTTTATATCTCACCATATCAATGAAGTTTCAAATCACCATGAGATGCGAATTTTTCATGGCAGTCATTTTTACTTTGATTCCAAATTTTCTTATTTTCAGCAATCCAGTAACATTTTCCCCATGCAGCTTCCATTCATTGGAGGGGCATGATTTATGAGTGGTAGAAGAGTTGGAAGAAACTGGTAGAAAAAAGAATAAGTAATTAAAAGAAACTTAGAACTGTATCCCTAATATTGTATGATTATACAGAATTGTAACCTATGTGTTTTCATTCATTTATTCTTTCTTTCTCCATTTAATTTGTTCTCTTAAAAATATGTCATGTTTTCTATCAGTAGACAATGCACCAGGCACCAGGGAAAGAAAAACAGTAAGCATCTAAGCCACAGAGAGATAAAATTTTACTGGAAAAATAGAAATTAGAGATTTTAATTAGTGGTTCACTAATGAATCATATTTAGAAGTTTTATATCACACTGGAAAAGTTTTTCTTGAGTAAAATTTGTGTAGTAGGTGTCCCCCAAAATTCAGATAGATTGATCCTCCCATAAAGTGTCTTGACATCCAAAAATGTGCTGGTGAATTTGTAATATTTGCCAATAGATTTAAATGATGACACATAGGCATTCTAAATATGTCAATAACTTATTGTCCTCTCAAATAAATATTCTTTGAAAACACATACATACATACACAAACACAATTGCTAGACTCCATTGGGGAGTGAACAAAAACAGGCAGAATTTGGAGCTGACACTTAAAAGGTATGACAAGGTAAAAGTTTCCAATTTTTACAAGTTTTAGCCTCAGACAGACCAATGTGAACTTGAAATTTCTAATATGAAAAACAGAGAAAAGATGGAAAAATATACAGAACCTCAAGGATTTGCAGGACAATATAAAAATATCTAACATACGAAATTAAAGTCCTGGAACCAGAGGGGAGCGAAATTAAGGCAAAAAAAAAAAGATAATAGCTGCAATTTTCCCAAATTGTTTAAATGTATACTTTCAAGAAGCTCAGCAAACTCTATGCAAAATAAATCTTTAAAAAATCATATGAAGGAATGAAAGAGTTAAACCTAAAATCAAAAATAGAGAAAAAAAGTATTACTTGCAGGGAAACAATTATTAAAAAACTCTTCATTCTCATCATGAACTTTGGGGTTCAGAATAAGTAGAAAATATCTTCACATTGTTGAAGAAAAATAACTGTCAAAAAAGAATTCCATATCTAGTAAAAATATTCTTCTAAACCATTTAGAGAAAACATTCTTCTAAAATCACATAGAAGGCAAATTTAAGACACTTTCAGGTAAAAGAAAACTAAAAGAATCCACTGTCAGCAGATAGTCATTATGACAAGTGTTAGAGTTTTCTATGCTGATGGGAAATGTTTCTAAATGAAAACTTGAATATTCAAGGAAGAAGACTATCAATGGCAAATACCTGGATAAACACAAAGGTATGTTAAACACAAAACTCATTATATAAACTACTTTTTCTTATTTGCCTTTTCTCACTGTTCAACTGTCATCTTCCCAGATAGGTCTTCCCTTGCTTTTTATATGTAAACTAGAACTTTATACTATGCTTCCACATACTTTTACCTTTCTCTACTTCACAATACATACTTGGTTACTCAGGAATTAAGCAATATAAAATAATGTTACCCATTGAGATGATTGATCCAGATTGATTTTTCCCAGTACAGTATTTCTCTTTTGATTCATTATCCACTTCAGTATGTCTTGCAGATTTGAACTGGATAAGTAATGAAAGAAAAAGCATATTTTCCTAATTAAATACAAAACACACAACCATTGGGTTCTAACTCTGAGAATTTCATCATGTGGAAAATCTATAAGTTAAATGATAAAAATGTAAAGGGAAACAATATTATATTTTCCAATATTTGGACTTTCCTTTGCGTTCTCATTAATCTTATTAATGTTAACTTTAGGGGAAAATATGACCTGGAATCAGAGGGATACTCATTCGATTTGTTTTTTCCTGGAGCTTCATATTTATTTTAATAAACACAAAATAACCAGCTCTGGATATAAGTCTCATTTAGATGGTTTGTGTTTAGTGAGTTTCTTTAATTATACCAAGTGTCACCTGATTTCATGGAAAGGGGTTTTTATGTTTTGGTTTCAGTTCGTGATTCTGTCTCTTTAGAGATTCTGCATGTAAAGGCTGTATATAAAAGGGTAGGGTGAGGCCAGAGCTACAATGAAGAGGATATCTTTCTGACAGATATTCAATTGAAATTACTTTTGGTAATTTATATTCTCACAATAGTGTGTATTAGGAAATTAAATCTATTTTAGTAACTAACAAATATCTATTACTAATAAACTATTTTAGTAACAAACTAATCTGTTTGTTACTAAACCTTAACATAACCAAAAGAAGTATGAGATTTTTAATACTAATTATTTTTGCTTCCCCCCTACCCAATTTTATAGCCTCAATTAGGCCATTGATTAGTTTATATTAAAAGAGTCAGAATATTTACTCCTTTGGAGTTTAAGTTGTTCATCTCAACTAGAGATTTGACCTTAATTTCTAGAGCTCTTTCCAGTCCTATTATTCTATCACTCTGCCTATTTACTTATAATTACTAATGTCATTTATAATTACTAATATCATTCACAAGAGTTCAGATATGCTTTGGTCTGTTCTAGGGTTTAGCTTAATTTGGAAGCCTGAATTCCTTGGAATATATACCATCTGTATATTACCTTTGTTCTATAGATATTCATGAATAACTTTTCTTCAAGCATTTATTCAATAAAATATTAAAACAACTGCCACATGAATAATTAGATTATATTCAGTTATATTCAAAGTACATGAATACACTTTTAAAATGCTTGTTTGAATTAATTTGAAACACATTTTTCAAATTTGTTTGAAAAATTGATACAAATTTTGTATCAATTATGTATGCAAAATTGATAATGCCCAAGAGTAGTTCATACGAATAAACTTATACAGAAATATACTTTCTAATTTAATTTCCTTTTATCTGAATGTGGTTTTAGGAAAAAATGTGCATAGCCCACTATCAAATTGCACTGGGAAATCCATTGTGTGATCTTGATCATAAAATATATGTAAATATAATCTTGACATCTCTTTCTTTATCAATGAAATGAATTTATAATATATATTATGTCACATGCTAAAGTTCTGTGGAAAAATCTCCAATTTTAATTATGTTTCAATTTCACACTTTATGAAGTGGCCCTATTCTGTTTAGAACCACCTGGACAGAAAAACAATTACAACAGGTCACAAGAGAATAATTACTTGGGATAAATAAATAATATTGTTCATCACTTACCAAAAATGCTGAGCACAATTACTGTTACAAGGAGGATGGTAATTATTGCATATCCAACTTTCGGGAAAATTCCATGATGGTGAGAATCTATAAAATTGGACAGATTTCACTAGTAAGCCCAGTAGATAATTCCTTAGGTGGTGAGAGGTAGGAAAAGGCTAAATAAATTTTTTTCATTTATGATCCTTAGTTACTTTCCTTTGAAATAGATAGACTCGGCTTTCTTTTACACACACACAAACACATTTTTTTTTTCTAGTTTGTGAAAAGGAGGGCCAATAAATCCAAATGTCTAATCCAAAATAATGACAGTGTATCATTTCCACTAGATATATGACATCAAATACACACATACATATGATACACCGAGAAAGTACTAAAATAATTTATGTTAAAATTGTGTCAAGACGAATTAACCTGAACATTTATTTTGTGGAATAGTATTATACTTTCCTTTTTTATATGTTCAAATCATTATTATTATTAAGTAAAACATGTTTAGTGGAAATTTATTAATTCTCAGAATGTAAAAAAGTCCATATATTTTCATTATTAAGTAAAATAATGCAAATTGTGCTAGTCACGACAATCACCAGAAAAATGTGATACTATCCCTACACATGTTTCTAATATAAAAAACCAAGGTTATAGACATAAAAACTTACAAAATAAAATTTTAGATTTCATGAAAGGACTGACATAAGAGGGATTTTAGGCCCCTGCTGCTGGGACTGCAAATTGGTATAGCCACTATGGAAAACACTATGGAGGTTCCTCAAAAAACTAAGAATTGATCTACCATATGATCCAGCAATCTCTCTACTCAGTATTTACCCACAAAGACTTGAAAACCCATATCCGAAAAGATATTTACACATCGGTGTTCATAGCAGCATTATTCATGGTGGCCAGGACATGGAAGCAACCGAATTGTCCTACGATAGATGTTTGGCTAAAGAAGCAGTGGTACATATATACAATGGGATACTACTCAGCCATAAGAAGAGGTGAAATACTGCCATTTGCGACGACATGGAAAGACCTTGAGCTAATCATGCTAAGTGAAATAAGCCAGACAGAAAAAGTTGGAAATCACATGAAATCACTTATATGTGGGATATAAACCTAAAAGCAACAAATGAATAGGACAAACACACAGAGACTCATGGATGTGGACAATAGACTAGTGGTTACCAGAGGGTAGCGGGGAGGAGAAGAATAGAGGTATATGGGGTAAAAGGGGTCAGCTATGTGGTGACAGAAAAAAATCTAACTGTGGGCAGTGAACACACAATGCAAAATATATATGCCTTACTATTAAATTGTACACCTGAAAGTTACTGGATTCTGTTAATCAATGTAGCCATAAAAAATAAAAATAATAAAATTTTAAAAAAAAAAGGAAAAAAAGAAAGCACAAGCATTTGAATCTTAGTTTGTGATATTCTCATTGAAATATTCCCTGATATTCTTCACTGGTATCTTTTCTTTCACTAATATTCTGCTAAATTTTTTGGTGACAACCTTCTTTGTTTTTTTATCTTGGAAAACCAATTAACATAATATTTTTTGAGTATCTAATGAGATCTATTTATTTATTCACCCTTTTATACATTCATTTACTTGCCAAGCATCTATTGATTGCCTTCTATGTACCTAGTACTGTGTGAGGTGCTTGGAATAAAAAGATTAAGAGATTAAAGAGATGGTTTCAATACATACAAGGCTCTGAAATGGTAAGGAATATGGTCATTTTAAGGAACAAAGAGAAAATCAACAGTTAAAGCAAAATAAGTGAAGGGTAGGAAGTTAGAAGAGGAATATCAGAGACAGTTGTTTGGGGTTCTATAGAACATGACAATCTGATACTTCAAATAATTCTTTCCTTCTGCAAGGATATGACCATATGAGAGCAGAAACTACATGTATCCAATAAGAGATATGCAGTAAAAGAGTAATAAGATATTTGACTTCTGGTCATAAGTATTATCATGGGTAAGTCATTTAATCTGTATATATTCACCTTTTTTATTTTTAATGTTAGAATATTGGACTAGATAACATTAAAGATGTCCCAAATCTCTAAAGCAGGAAGGAAGTAAATTTCTACCCCTAAAAAGAAAAGAAATTAAACCTTAGAATGTAGGATCAAAAATATTGGTTTTGGTGCTCGAACTAAGTGAAAATAACCTCTAGAAAAATAAACCACTTTGTATGAGATTTTTTAGGGGTAGAAGAATAAGAATGCAATTTTTGTCCACATTATTTTTCAAATTAAATTCTGTCATCTCATAGAAGATGAAGGTACCCAGTCTAGGGAGAAAAGAAAGCAAATAAGCTTCTATTGGGCAGATTAGAGAGATAAAATTTAAAAATAGAAAATAACATGCTTCTGCAACTAAAGGAAAAATACATCAGATTCACTTGATAACCACAAACTTAAAAAAAATATAAAAGAAATATCTTCTTCGAAAATATAAAAAAGCCAAATAGATTCATTTCACAAGGGCAAGTGCAACGAGGAGACTTCAAATTATTTAAACATCTTATATAAACTTTAGAATATAAAAAACAATTCTCACCCGAGAGGAGAGAATATAATGCAACATGGAAATTTTCCTAATGCTTCAGAGAATAGAAAATACATCGGATTTGAAGGTCTATCATTTTCAAGGTGGTTTGTGATTAAGTTACAATGCTATCTTCAGCTATATGCCTAACTCTTCATATTACAAAAATATTTCATTACTCAAATAGCCATTAATTCTAAACTTTATGAAATAAAATATTAACATTCCATGTCTCCTAAATTAGCCAAACATATTTATCTTATCAACATGCAAATTCCAAAAGGCTAAATAACGATGTGAATTATTGTCAGGAATATTTGCCTTGGTGTAAACAAATTTATCATATTATGTTAAAAGGTCAGATTTGATCAAGGTGAGTAAAGCTGTAGAGCAAAAAGGGGTCATGAGTACAGATGTTACAGTATGAGCATAAATGTTTACCACAAGAAATATAAAGAAAAGAGAGACTATGAACACCAAAAGCAAAGTTCTATATATTAAAACCGAAGATATAATTAACTTTATGAACATTTTCTGTCTTTAAAAAAAAATCACTCTTATTCTTGAATTCAGTAAGTTTTACTTTGAAATCAGTCTTCTATTTGCATTAAGACAAACACTGACACAGGATAGAAATAAAGGAGTTTAAAAGTAAAATATTAATTTTAAAAGGAGTCCTAAATCCAGTTTACCAGATTGCAGAAGTGGAGATGAATGTTCTAAAGGAAAAGCCCTAACAATTTTGATATCGGTATAGACTATATCATCGGCCATGGCGTATATTAAAAAGAGAGAGTAGACCACACATGATGTTCTGCTGAAAGAAATCCCATAATTATGCAAACAAACTTTTGTTAAGTAAATTGAAAGGGATGACTTCCTTCTGCTCTCTCAAGTTTCCTGTGTTTCCTGTAAGAATAAGAGAAAAAAAGCAATATGTTCAGTCTTATCAATCAAAGTAATAGAGTTTTGAACACTTGCATGATATGGAAGAAAGCTACTAGCCATATAGTAATTTCTTGCTCGTCAGTTAGTTTTCTACCTAAATTTGGAATTATTTTTAACTTTTAATAGTTATAGAAGATATTGCATCATTTTTTCTACAAGTCACTTTTTAAAAATATATTCTTTGGCAGAAACTGTGACTGTCCAACATTTTGTCCAAAGTAGAATAGCAATTTGGGAGGGACAAGCAAAAAAGAGATTTTTATTTGGGACTGTGAGAGAGGAGAGGAGGCATCTGAAAAAATGCAAAAGGAAGGGCCTGCAGAAATAACCAACTCAGCTGGTTAAAACTGTTCTCTGCCCCCATTCCGCCCAGTGCTCTTCAGCTAACATGTTTTCCCACAGCTAACATGTTCACCCCCATGTCAAGGACTCTCCAGCTCACGTCTGTTGATTGATGGCTTGTCAACCTGCTGGTGTTCTTCCTTATCTCTGTAGCCGTGTAGGAATAACAAGACTGTGTAAAACTGTTTATGTTACAATTAGAGCTTAGCCTTTGGATAGGAATTCAATGAGCCGGTGCCGGCATCAATAAGAGCTACTTTCTGCTTATAGCCTTAGTGTCCTGTCTTTCCGAGAATTCTATAACAGTGTTGATAGCGCCAAGGTCGTGGGTTCTATAAGGCAAAATGACCTATAAATAGATAAGACCAGTAGTCTGGAAATTCCTTCCCCCTTGCAGCCTCCTATCCGAAGCTCTTCCTCCCCATCCTGAGTAAGGAGGCACATGTGAAACCTCAGACAAAGGAATCACGTGTTTCTTGCATGGACACTGCAAAAGTATATAAGCTGTAAGAAATCCAACGAGACCAAGCATGTGCATGGAGTTGTTAACTCCACGCTCTTTGCCAGCCTAATAAATTCTCCTTCCTCTAACAAAGTTGTCTGAGTGTCCGAATTCCTCTGTCGGGTGTTGCTTCCTGCAACAACTGTATCCCTGAGGCCTCTGTTGGAGCAGGCAGAGCATCAGAGATGGTCAAGTAGATGGGTCAGGTCTGAATATTGTTCACATTTCAAAGCTTTCCACAGGCTGACAACAGAGTGTTGAGTTGTCAATCTACCTGTGCAGGTGGGGTACCAGAGCAAGAACCATATTTGCTTCTGAGTTATTTTTACTGGATCTTTTATAGGGATAGCCTTTTGGCTTTCTGAGCTCCCTCTCTGTCTCTGGTCTTTTCTGTTTCCATTCCTAGGATTTGTCAGTTTCTCCCCAATCCTTAATGAATTGCCCAGCAGCACAACTATCTTGTCCAATGACTGGGCTCAGCAGGAATATCAGTGTCTCATACTGGAGTTGGGGCGAGTGGTGGGTGTAGGGGGAGAGGTGGGCAGACTAGAGTTATTTTGGCTTTAAATCCTGCAGTAAATGTGGCCTCATCTGGGCCTTCAAAGATAGGAGTATAGATGGTCTCTCCCATTTCCAATTCGCTAAGGATTTGTTATACTTTCTCTATAGATTTCTAGGCTCCCATATGCCTAAGGGGAAACAACTTCACTGGGACAAGCCTGCCTATAGTCTAGAATAATCTAAGTTATAAGGGAGTAAGTATCTTGAACCCCAGGTCCCCCAGCATCATGCAGGGTATGTGGTGACATTACCCATTTCCTCTGCTTCCTGCCAGGTCAGAGAAATGTTACTAACCCCTCTCACCCCCATACACACACACACTCTCACACTCACCCCATATCCCATGACCACACTAACCACGCTTGGATACTTGCTCTGGTTTTTTGCTAGTAATTGGCAGCTACATCAATCAGCTCAGTGGGAGTATATTCTCTCATTACGAAAATTTCCTGAATTGGAGGCTGCCCCGCCGGCTGGAAGTGTTTTTACTGTATTTTACCTTCCTTTGTATTAGCAGTCAGAGGGCATGGGGCATTTAATCTGTTTCACTGCCAATCACTACATCCTCCTCTTTCCTCTCCTCACTTTCCAAGGGATTCCACCTCTTAGTATCCCAATCAGTCTTTGTCACAAACTCTTAGATCTTAATCTATGGCAGTTTGCATCTTCTTAGCTTTGCAAAGCAGTACACTAAGGTCTCCAGCTTATCCTGATCTTCTACCTGTCTGTCAGCCCTGAAGTGTCAGAGTAGTGGGCAACTGCATATCCTTCTCTAAACTCAGTTCTTCTTCTAAGTTTCTAATTTGATCTTCAGTGTCTAGTTGAGCATCAGTGGCCAGCTGAAGTGCCCACAGTAGAGGCCAGACCATTGTGCAGCCACTCCATTCCCTTCTTAGCCACATCATGCTCTGCATAGTTTCTTAAACAAGTACATTAAAGCAGTTTGTATTTACGGGATGACCCTGTACTCATGTGGCAGTTCACAAGCACCTAACATATGGGCCACCCCTGCCCATATAGAGGTTAATGGCCACTTAGGACTTCCTCTGAGGATGTCTCTTTCCCAAGGCTCATTTCTTTGTTCTTTTGGCTGACTTTCCCATTGTTAGTTGGTAAACTGGTTGCTGTACATGGAGAACAAGGAGAGACTGAAGAAAGATGCAGGCTACTCCAGACTGGTGGGTGACAGATTTAATAAGCAAGGAAACTTATTTAGGAGGATTATCTTGAGCGATTGAAAGACAAGTAGATTTTTAGGCCTGTCCACCAGAATCTTAAAAGTTTACATAGAGACCTTAAATGGATTTGGTCATGTATTCAGTCCAGATGGTTTCAACAACACCTTACTCTCTCAAGGCTGTGGCCTGGGAACAGCGCCCACTGTGGAACAGTATAAGCAGAACATACATTCCAAGGACAGGGGAGGAGAGCAAGGAGCCTCACATTAGCAGGGGTCAGCTCGAGGATCAACTGGCAACCACATCCTCTTCATTATCTCTTCTAGAAAAGAGGCATTTTTGTGTTTAGAAAAATGACTCAAAATAGTAATATTTAGGTCTACATAGAATTTGGGTCTACAGCTCTGCCACCCTGAATGCGCCCGATCTTGTCTGATCTTGGAAGCTAAGCAGAGTCGGGCTTGGTTAGTACTTAGAAGGAAAACCACCTAGGAATACCAGGTGCTATAAACATTTAAAAAAAAATAAGATTTGGAAAGGTCCTTTTTTCGCCTACGTCATTAAAGTACAATGCAGGAAAAGAAGACACAACCGCACACAAAAAAAATGAAGTCTGTAGTGTTAAAATGTCAAGTACACGAAACAGACAATTAAGTAATTAACCACATTTAGAGGAGAGTCTAAGAAAAGGGAAATTTTGCAAATTAGTAGTGTCAGCCAGTTACGAAATGAGGAAATGTGATCTAAGATAAAGAGGAACATTTTAGCTTACAAGAAATTATGGAATCATTAACTTTAAATTCACATAAAGAAATTGAGATTTATGCAAAAGTGGAGGGACCAATATTCTTTAACTAGTAATTGATGTCAAAAGTAACTCAGACATTTATTTACTTAGTTATCAGCACAGACAATTGTTCATGGCAAGGTCAAGAGATTTTTGTCTAAAAGACAAGTTTGAGATGAGGGCAGCGGGGGAAGAGAGAGAGAGAGAGAGAGACTACAGTTTTCATTGTTTTGACTGAAATGGGTTTTTATTATAATTGTGAACTTGAAATGTAGTTTGAATGTAAAAATTAAGGTTGATAATCATATTTTCTCTTAATTTTAGTTGCACTTTCTGTTAAATGATATAATAGTTATTCCAATTTCTGATCCTGTGTTAGGAGCCTAATTTTTCTATCTAGAAACTTTAAAAATTTTCTATCTGGAATCTTTAAAAATATTTTATATTTCTTGAATTCTGAAATTTCATAGTGAGATATCTTTTTGGTCTTTCTCCCTTTCTGTTGGGCATTCATTCGGTAGGACATTTTAAACAGAAACATATTCTTAATATCTGAGAAAACTTTTTCATATCTATTTCATAATTTTCTTCCAATTTTTATTTTACTTTCTTTTTATGGAATTCCTGTTAGTGAGATATTGGTGCTGTTGGGTTGATATTCTACTATCATTATACTTTTTCTTATTTCTTAGTCTCTTTCTCTTTAGATTCAACTAGCTAGGAGAACTCCCAAAGTTTTTCCTTCATTTGTTTTATAGAATTTGTTTTTCTTAACTTATTTTATTATAACTTTAATTCCTAAGTGTTTTTTCTTGTTTTTTAAATGTTCTTTTTTTCAGTTTACTCTTTTTGTTTAAGTGGTGCAGTTATTCTCTACTTCTCTCTCAAAGTTATTATAAAAATATTATAAATTTTTTGTCCTTTGCCACCAATATTAGTCTGAACTTTCTCTTACATGTGCTTGTTTTGGTCTCTGCTTTTTTAGAGATCTACCTAGATATCTAATGATCCTTAAGTGTCTATTAATAAGTAAGAGTGAGGTTCTAACAAAGTAGTGGGAAGCTCTGTGTCTTGAACTAGTGGTCATTATTGTGGATGTTCAGGCAGAGACTGTTCATATTTTCTTATTCTCAATATTTTTAGACTTTTTATACTGGTCAATTTTCTCAAAGAGTACTTCTCTATTATGCTAAGTGAAATAAGTCAGACAGAGAAAGACAAATATCATATGATCTCACTTATATGTGGAATCTTAAAAAAAAACAAAACAAACTCATGGATACAGAGAACAGATTGCTGGTTTTGGAGAAATCTCTATTCAAGTTCTTTGCCTACTTTTTAAACAGCTTATTTCTTTTTATTTATTTATGTATTTATTTACTTATTTATTGCTATTGAGTTTTAGGAATTCCATATGTATTTTGGAAATGAACCTCTTATCAGACATAAATGGTTTACAAATATTTTCTATAATTCCATAAGATGCCTTTTCATTCTGCTCATTTTCTTTGCTTTTTTCTTTCTTCTTCTTCTTCTTCTTCTTCTTCTTCTTCTTCTTCTTCTTCTTCTTCTTCTTCTTCTTCTTCTTCTTCTTCTTCTTCTTCTTCGCTGTGAATAAGCTGTTAAGTTTGATGTAATTTCATTTATCTATTTTTGATTTTGTTGCCTGTGCTTTTCATGTCATATTCAAGAAATCATTGTGAAGACCAATGTGAAGAAGTTTTTTTCTTACATTTTCTTTTAGGACTTTGGTTTCAAGTCTTGTGTTCAAATTTTTAATCTATTTTGAGTTAGTTTTTGAGTATGGGAAGTGATAAGGATCCAATTTTATTACTTTGGATGTTGATATCCAGTTTTTCCAATACCATTTATTCAAGAGACTATCCTTTCTCCATTTGTATTCTTGACATCCTTGTCACAGACCAGTTGACTCTATATGTGTGGGTTTACTTCTTGGCTCTTTATTCAGTTCTATTGGTCTATATGTCTATTTTGAATCCTGTATGCTGCTGTTTTGATTACTCTTCCTTTGTTATATATTTTGAAATAAGGAAGTGTGAAGCTTCCATCTTTGTTCATCTCACTCAGGATCGCTTTGCTTATTTGGGGTCTTTTGTAGGTCCATATTCATTTTTATATTTTTTGAAATTTCTGTAAAAAATGTCTTAGGGATTTTGATAGGAATCACACTGAATTTGTAAATCACTTTGGGTAATATGGACGTTTTAATAACATTAATTCTTTCAATCCATGAAAACGGAATACCTTTGCATTTATTTATGTCTGCTTTAATTTCTTTTATCAGTGTTTTAAAGTTTTCAGTGTATAAGTCATTTTCAGTGTATAAGTCATTCACCTCTTTGATTAGGTTTATTTCTGAGTATTTTATTCTTTTTGATTTTATTGTAAATAAGATTGTTTTCTTAACTTCTTTTTCTTAGTTTCTAGTTCATTGCTGGTGTATGGAAATGTGACTGATTTTTGTATGTCGATTTTTTTATACTGCAACTTTATCGAATTTATTAAGAGGTTAGATTTCATGTGTTCTTACCACAACACACATTCAAACACATACACACAGGAACACAAGTAATCTTTTAGAGGTGATGGGTGTGTGTATTACCTGGATTGTGGTGATGGTAACACATGTCCAAACTCACCAAATTGTATATATTAATTATGTGCAGTTTTGTTATGGTAATTATACCTTAATGAAGCTGGACAACAAACTAAACCAAAATAAAATTACATGTTAGGTATTACTATTTGGGATGCAGTTTATATTTTTGGTCTCTTCTGTGGGGTAGAATGTAGAGACAATGTCTTTCTAATGAAATACAAAAACCTGATTATATTACCCATAACACTGTGTTTACAAAGAAAACAAATCACAATTGTTCCCAGGCTAATTATATCTTCTGGACCAAGAGATAAGGATAAAGCAAAAGAAAAAATGCAATGATATCTCCAGTCACTAAATGACATTGCAGCTTGTGGTTGGCCACATTGTACCAAACTCATTTTCAATATTTGTAATTGGTTACTAAAAAATAAAGTCACACTATAAATCATATAATTAATTATCTTTAATGGTTCTATATTTCAGTTTATTTAAAATAATTTTTTTTTCTTATTAAGAGTAAAACAACTATTCATTATGGAATATTTTGAAACTATAGAGAAATGTAGAGAAGAAAATAAATATTACCCATATACTCTTACTACTCAAGGGAAACCATTGTGTTTACCTTTGTAGTTTCTCTCTTTCAGAGTATGAAAACACAAAACATAGATTTAATATTTATGGGATGGAATCATTTTATATATTATTTTAACTTAACAAAAATGGTTTGAGTAGTCTCCCTTGTACAGAAACATTCTTCTTCATTGTTATTTTTCAATGATGGTATATTATGTGAATATAGAAATGAGTAGAATCATATTTATTTAGTTAAATCCTTAAGCTTTAGACAATTAAGTGACTTCTGACTCATGACTACTAAAAGGAATCCTTTGATAAATGTTTTTGTGCCTACATCTTATACATCCAGATTATTCCTTTAAAATCAACACCCCCACCCACCGCCAAAAAAAAAAAAAATTGTCTCATCAAGGAAAGGCATGAATCTTTTTAAGGTTTTTGATTAATATTTTCAAATCATTTTTCAAAGATTCGACTGAACCAGTATATATCATCACCAGCAGTTTTTTCTGGTTATATATTTTCCAACATTTCCTCCAGAATTTTTTTTAACAGTTTAATTTCTGTTATATTTTCATGTGCAAAAATCTACTCAAATTTATAAAAATTGACAACAAGCTTAGAAAGATCATTTCTATATTCACATTATAAAAATTTTGAGTCAGTCGAAGATTGATTATAGTGTATAACATTTTAATGGCATTTTATTCTTTTAAAAATACTTTTAATTGTATCGAATTCCTATAATTCTTTGAAATAAGCAGTCAAAGTATCATTCCAGAGAAAGAAATAGAAATTTATGTTGAAAAGCAAAATAACACACAAATAAAGACAGTTATCTTTAGCATATATTAATGTAATTATCTAAGGTAAATAGAGCCTATGAACACTCTACATTTTGTCTACCGTAGGCTTCATCGCCACCATCATATAATTGCTTACTTTACTATTTGTTTTACAAATAGAACATAAAGTCCACAAGACTAGTTATCATGCTAGTTTTCTTAATGTTTTAACCCTATTGTCTACCACAGTAGTAGCTGCTTAATAATCACTCACGAAATAAAAATTTTAAAAAGCCCCTCAAAAAATAAATACAATATGCTATGTAGATATAGACATGTTATATAGAAATACTGCTGTTTGCCAATACTGGAAAGTTGATGACATACAGTTCCCATTTATAATAATTATCACTAAAATTTAATACATCTTCGGAGGTACTATTCTAACTCCCTTTTCATGTATTAACTAATTTAGTTTCTAGCTCCTTTTAAATAAATTTCTAAAACAGCTAGTCAACTAGTGAGTGGTAGAGATAGATAAAACTCAGGCAATATTTCTCCTGTGTTCGGCTCTTAACAGCAACACTTTCCACGTACACATTTCATAGTACACGAATCACAAGACATTGTTTTCTAACATCACTCAGGAGTATGGTGTTGTTATTACTGACAGTATTTTAGAGTTTGGAGGCCATTATTTCATTTTAAAGCTGTAGGAACTAAGGGACACTGAAATTAAGAAACGTCTATATTATTTATCACTAAGCAGTGCCCAGAATCCACGTTTCTTTTCAGTATGCCATACTAGTGACAACAATTTAAAGATATCACATAAAGCATACATTTCCAGCTTTCAGAGAAGGAGAATATTGCCAAATACACTCATAAAGCAATTTTGAAGGTATAGAATTTTTCTTGACTGAAATATATCATGAAGATTATGTAGTGCCTCATTTCTATTTAATAAATTATTTTATGTAAATAACTAAAATATGGCATCTCAGAATTGAACAAGATACTTTCAGAGCATCGGTTATGAGGACTGATTATCCTCTTATTGGAGACCTCTCTCATGATTGTAACTAGGTCCTCACGAAGTGACTTTAGGTGTCTGCTAATTTCTCTGTGCTTCTTCAGTATGAAGGTGATAAACAATAAAGAAGAAAATAATAGAATAAAAACATTTAAATGATATAAATTCCTCTCTATCTGAATATTTACGAGTGTCTGCTATTATATAGAGAAAAGTGAACAAGCCCTTTTGGAAATACACATGAAAACAATTCAAGAAGTTATAAAGGTAAGATTTTATCATAGATAAGTTTTTAAAAATGTTATAGTATTCTCTTTTCTGATTTCTAGTATGACATATAATTTTTAGTGCATTTTAAAGGAATGAACACTTCTTAGGAATCATTTTGTTAATTCTACTTTTATTTTAACATACACAAAAAACAGCTTATGATTGTATTGAATACAAAAGACAGACAAACACTTTATTGCACTAAAGAATACTTCACATGAAGTACTGCAGATGATAGAATTGATTGAGAGAGGCACAAATATATAATCAGATAAGACTTGTATTATTCTAGGTTTGAAAAATATAGAATTTTCTCTAATAGAGATTTACTGCATCACATATTGCACACTTTGCAACACTTATCTGTTTTACAAATATTCCTCATAATCATTGGTTTTGTCCTTATCTTTGTAAAACACTGTGTATGAGGTTTTAAAGGCAATGAATACTGTATCATTGAAAAAGACAAGTCTATGTTAAAGAAGAAAAAAGAGACAACATAAATACATGGCATCCTATTCTTTCAGGGGAAAAGTGACAAAGTAATCTGACGAACTTCTCCAAAAAGAGAGAAATATCACAAAGCTTAGTTTCATAAGCACTTGTCCACTTATAAATGTTCTCTGAGTTTAAAAAAATGCATTTGGACTAAATATCTGTATTACCAGTTAAAATTCTCTTTGTTTACACTGGGTTTTTAATACCACCATCTACCTCCTTCAAATAGTGCAAATGCGTGAGGGACACTCATTGTTGGTAGTCATTCAACAATAAATAATAACTCTAAACCTAGCTATTTTATTATTCCTGAATTTGAAAAAAGATAAAGTGCATTCAAAGGTTTAAAGTCATCCTTCTTTATCTTGGACATAATTATCAGTCGATTTGTGATGTTTTCAGCTCGTGACAGGAGCATTCCACACTGCAGATATTCCTGGAAATTCTCTCCCTTTTTTTCCACAGTCTTGTTTAGAGGAAGTTTTCCAAAATAATACAAAGCTTTTCTACAAAGTCTTTATGGAAAATGTCTGACCATAGAGCAGCATCCATCCACACAAATGTCCTTGAATTCCATGATATAATAGTCTATAATCAAATATGATTCCTCATTATTTGAAGGGTCTGCTACATATCCAGTGTAAATTCTTTCCACATTTTGTGCTGCTGACTTCTGTGCTTTTTAGAAATGCACAGTTCCCAGATCCTGTAAGGTTGAACCTGTCAAACAATAAAGAAACTAAATTATTTTCAGTTCATCATTTCCATTCAGTTATATGAGAGTAAACTTTGTGGTAGTGAACTCTGCTTTTTTTTTTTTACTTAGTAAGAATGCATAAGTCAAGTCTGCCAGTCAAATGATCATAGACTAATCTGGAAAGACAAGAGAGAAAGATTGAAAGAAAGAGTATGTAGAAGGAAAGTACAAAGTTAAGAGTAAAGAGCTCCATTTATTGGTTGGCATGCCACCAAGGGAGTGACTTTTGGTCATTTTTGAGTTCACAAACCCTTCAAGAAAAATTCCCAGAAAGAATACACAGTCAACAAAACTACATGTTAGTGCATACAATTTATGGGGTTTATGGCCTCTGAAGCTCATCAGAGGATATGGTGCCATAAGACATTTATTAAGAATTTCTTTTATAGAGATTTAGTCTCTGTATAAGTGATTATAATAAAACTATTTAGATAACTAGAAATTTAATCAACTCTGAGTTTTCAGATGACGAAAATTAACACTAAACTTATAAAATGTCCTTTGAACTTTAAAATGCAATTTAATTACAGGTAATGAAAATAAAGTCAGCATTTTTAATTCTGGGGCAAGTTATCTCTCAGGTCCATTGAAGCTTATAATTAGTAATGAAAATATTCTTGTTTATCTTGTATAGATGAGAACTCAGAAAGGGTAAAAAAAAACTATTTTTCAAAAACTAGCTCATCAATAAAATACAAATATGAGATTGGAAATGTTGGCTTTTGTTTGCATCACAATAATTATTCCTGGAATATTTCTAACTGAGTCTAATATTCAAGGAAAAATTTGCCAAGATCAAATTACTAGAAGCATTTAATGTATGAATTTTGAGTATATAACAAAAACAAAATGATAATATGAAATCCTTTCTTTAAAGAATTCTAAAGAAGATAAACATACAAAAGAGGTTGTCAGAGCTCTGCTCATCAGGAACACAGCCTTCACATAGAACAGCACTCTGAAAGGGAAAAACTGTTGCCTTGAGCTGGCAGTGCCGGGAGGATAAAGAGACCTCTTGAAACTTACCAGTTGTTAAATTCTTTGCCGTTTGACCATTTCCACATCTGTTCAGCTTCGTTTTTCAGTCCAATCCAGTGTTCAGCTCTACCCACATATCGTTTTAAAAAGATCTTGAAGAAAGCACAAAGGATGCATATGTTCAACAACTCCTCTAGATAAGTATACAATAAATCCTCAAAAGTAGTTTCTCAAAGCTGCATCTGAGGCATGAGAGCTAAGCTGATCATTTATTAGTTCGGTATAGAATCAGCTCATTTGGATTTCTGGCCTTTGAAACTAAGCATTCAAATCAAATTTAAAAGGCTAAATTGAACCCTCATTTTGATCTCAGACTAATCATATGGCATTCTGTGACTAAATTTTCTCCCATGGGAGACAGGTTCAATGTCTTCACTTAGAAGGAAACAGAAGGAAATCACAGATTATCTACATAAAATAAAATAGTAATAACTTACCATGTCCTTTTCAGAATCAATGAGAGCAAGAGTAGCATTATGTTCGGAGCAAGAGTTTTCAGCAAAGGTCCAGTTTCTTGTTATATTGGAAATAAAGTAGCATTTCTTCTGGTATCCTATCCAATCATCTTGGCATGAAGAAACATGGCTGTTTGATGGTTCTGGACAATTGTTTTGGGCTGGACAATTGTATTGGGCTGGACAATTGTATCGGCCCACTGTGAACAGAAAAAATGTTTGTTTTAGTAACAAAAGAAACGAAATACCTACAGCATGCAAACCTAGTTGAGAGGATACCGTACTGAACTGGCTGATAAACTAAAGGATGAGAGCAAAAAGGCCAATTCTGAGAAGAATAAGAAGGCAAGCTCTCATCTTATCTGATCTCCTGCTGTGCCTAATCGTCATTGTACAGGGTATAAGAAAAAAGAAGGTGGCTCTTTGGTCATGATGTCAGAAAGTGGTAGGAAAATAGAAAAATCTTAAAATCATTGACTAGAAAGTATGAAGTGCGTTATAAATTCTAAGTAAGGTTTTGAATCTGAATGCAGAGATGGAGGAATTTGAAGATGCAGTAGATAAAACACTATATAGGGAGATGAAAAAGAATAATTTACAGAGAATTAATTCAGAATACAGAAAGATTTACAGCTTGAGATGTATAATAAAATTGTAAAATTTCATGTTTGTAAAAATCACAAATGATTCACGGTATAGCTGTATGTTTAAAATGCCATGTTGGCTCTTGACATTCGTAACAATTGACTTTCTGGGAGCTTCTAGATATAATCTTAATTATCTATAATCACCATTCTGTGGCCTTTGAGATAAAAGACAAAAGGCTGGCAAAGGCCTGATTAATCTGTAGCTGCGTTATTATTTTTCTCTATTGACAATGAATGTGAAGCCTACATTTTCTTTCAAACTAACTGTTGATTATTTAGACTCTAAATCAGTCCCTTTCATTCCAGATTTAAACATCTGCTCAAATGGAATTTTCTCCCACAGTAATGTATAAATCATAGACAATTTTGAAACTTATAAAAAGCTCTAGAAAACTCAAAAAAAGTATTATAGTAATCATCCAAGGAACATGGAATTATATATTTAGTGTTTTTTAAGTTGTTGGCCATAAACAATATATGGGATGATCTTAAATTAATCAGAACTTCTGATTAATTGGACCAAGCAATTCCTGTTGATTTCAACTGGGCATGAATGCTTACAGCAAAAAGACTCAATGAACTTATGAGCTGCAGATTCCATGAACTTATTAAATGCAGACCCACCTGATAAAGAGATGAGAGCTATGATTAAAACAGTGATGATGACCACATTCACTACAGCACATGGAATAGGAACTTGAAGGGATCCTTCATGATATGTTGCAAAGTGAGGACTGGCAGCATTATCTGAAGGGAGAAAGTTGATGGTGAATTTAGGCAGAATATAGAGGTAAGATAGAGACATTTGATATTGTTTTGAGGCATTTATTTATTTATTTATTTATTTATTTATTTATTTATTTAATTTCATTTAATTTTTTTATTTTTTAGGCGAAGCAACCCTTGGGTGACCTCACAGATTGCAAGGACCTTGTCAGCTTAAGACCCCTTATTTTTTAATTTTTATGCCTACAACATCTGGTCTTCCTAGATGATCTCCCATCCAAGTACTAACCAAGACCGACCCTACTTAGCTTCTGAGATCAGATGGGATTGGGCTTGTTCAGGGTAGCATGGCTGTAGACTATGAGGCATTTAAATTTTAAAAAGTAACTATGTATCTCCTTATATACTTATATAAAATTTATATGTTAATTTCCCCCAAATTTTGAGTTAATTTGGATAGTTTCTTTTTGGCTAGAAATGAAACAATCCAGGCCTAATAATGAGACCATAAAATATCTCCCAAATATATGTACTTAATAGTTATAAACATTCTAAGTGGATCACAATTTTATTGTTTATCACAATAAGAACATTGATTAAATACTTGATTACCCTAGGAGACATATTTAAAAACCCTAAGCACAATACCTGAACTTCTCTGTAGTTACTGTTTAACAGAGATGATGTAAATGGGGATAAATGTGAATAGTGTAATACAAATATTGAATTGGTATATAAATATCTACAGCTAGCATGGCTGAAAGAACAAAAACTGGTAGTACTTTTTGGTGAAGTTTGTGCAGATGTGAAGCAATTGAAATTTTCGTATTATTGACTGAAGAGTAGAATAAAAAATAATTTAGAGAACTGTTTCTTAAATAGTTAAATATACACCCACCCTGTGATCCAGCAATTCTATTCCTACACATTTTCTCAAAAAAAAAAAAAAAAGTCTTCAAAATGCTTTGTACAAGAATGTCCATAGCAGCTTTATTCTTAAGAACCAAATCTTAGAAATAATCCAAATATCCATCAACAGGAAAATGGATACACAAATTATGCTATATCCTACAAGGAAATTCTCAGCAATGAAAAGAGAAAAAAGAACAACTGATATGTGCAACAAAATGGATGAATCTTAAAAAAAAATGTTGAGTGAAAAATATCTAATTATAGTTATATACTCTATATTTCAATTTATATCACATTCAAGAATAGTTGAACTAGACTATAGTGACAGAAATCAGAAAGGTGATTGCTTTTATGTGTGTAGGAAAGATAATTTGAGTGGAAAGGAACACGGGAACTTTCTAGGGTGGTGAAAATTTCCAATGCTTATTGGAGTTGTAGTTTACGAAAAAAGCCTAGAAGAATATTTGTTCTAGAATATAAATAAATAATTAAGAAAAAGGAGAAGGAGATTTTATGACTCATAATTTGGATTTGATTTTTGTTAGAATAAACTGTCGGGATTTTTAAACTCATAAGAAATATATAGTTTCCTATTATGTTCTCAAAAACTGAAACTTAAAATTGCCACTTGAGTGATATTAAAATTTACCATAAAAAGCAGTCTCAAAATGCAAAAATATCTTGTTTTTCAGTATGAATGACTTTCATAATTAAAAGTACATGTCTTGAAATGCATCTATTTTTTGCCTTAAAACATTTCTCTAAAGTTAAACTGGTCAAAGAGATGTTACTTTCTTTCATAGTAATTTACTATGTCCTGGATGTCAACATCAGCTTTTGCTTTTTCTGGGGATTATTTTTCTCAGTGTAGATCTGCATTTAGATATTTTAAAAGATGCCTTTACTTCATTCCTATGTAGTTCTATTTCTTTCAGCTCCTCAAAGCAAATCTTCCTTTTTTTCACTGGTATGCAATTATCGCCGGAAACAGCCCTTGGTAGGTAGGGTAGCAAGTTCAGAGCTCTGTCTAGTTTCACTTCTCATTGTGCTGCTTAGACTCAATGCAGCAAGAGCTCTCATTCCCGAGCCCATACTAACTCATTCAAATAGCTCCTGGACTCCAAAGCCTACCTCAGTCTGTTGGCTTATCCAATGGATAAACAGTGGGGATGATTCTCAGACTATACTGTATGTCCATTAATGAGAGCTATTGTTACTCAGTTTGATTTATCACCTAGGTGACGAAACACTCCCCCAACAGTATACTTCCGCTCTGATTATGGGCTTTGTCCATTTATAAAGAAATTGAAATAAATTCATCATTACATACTGAGTCACCTAAGGGTGATGCCTAATGATTATTCATACTAAGGAAGCAGGCACAGGGCTACATAAACTAAACATTCAACAAAAAATTGGAGTGATCTTAGGAAAAGTTAATAATTCCTGAATTAGAGCCTTCTTTCAACTATTTATTTATTATTATATCGTTTTTCTTTTTGGCAGCTCAACTGGGCCATAAAATATGGTTACCTGGCTTCCAAAAAATTTGTGCGACTTGCATTTGTTATCCCGACTTGATTTTGTGTTTTTAAGTGACAGATGGGTTTATCGGAGGTAATCAAAGCGTTTTTGACTCAAAGCAGTCTAGTAGACACACACACAGAAAACAATCCCTTCCTCTTGATTGCTTCAGCTCTGCTGTTCATAACACTTTCCTTTATTACTGGATAACTTTGCTTACAAATAAACTCTACTTCCTACATGTTAGATTTGGGGATATCTCAATAATTAGAGAGGGACAGGAATAAAAAGTCATGAAAGCCTCACAGAAATAAGTTATAGGAAAACAGTGGGAAAATTCTTGTAGCAAGAAATAGAATAGGTTTAAGGACAGAATAGACAAATAGAAGGGAGGGAAAGGTATATAGCTAAGATGATTCTATTTCAATAAAATACAAAAGAAAAAAAGGAATGTCTGATTCATGTAGAATGTGAAGTCAGTGATTGGAAGGGTCAAAGAGAAAGATGAAATGGAGGAAAAGAGTCCCATAAGAAATACAGAAGCAGATGTCATTTTCAAGAATTCTTTCTTGACATTCTCCTAATAAATTACCACTGGATACTGGACATGTTCAAATGCATATATGGCTCTTCTCTCAAAGATTGGAAACCTTCTTTTCCAGCAACTGAAAGATGCTGTCATGAGAAGATAAGATGAAGCACACAGGAAGCACATAAAGATACAAGGTAAGGGCAATCGAGGATGTAATTGTTTATGTGGAAAACAGAATTTTCGCAAAGAGAGGCAATGCTTCCTGGAGTGTGTACAGATGAATATGGAAAAATGATGGAGAGTGCACTGAACTAGTGCACTGAAGTTTCCTAATTAAATCTGAAAAACTAGGATGGTATAAACTGAAACAAATAAACAGATCTTTGAAGATTTTCTGAAATTCACGTTTGTGTTTCCCTCTAGTCGCAGGAATCTTATTTCTCATGTATAAAGAAATATTTACTTCTTCCTATTTTCTCCTTTATCTTGACTGAAATAGAATGTGACCAAGTTCTTCAAAAGATAAAGCCTCATTTTCTTCTCTACGTGCTATTATATATTATCTATATAGATACATAGTTATTGCCAGTACATAAAAATAAGATCTGACTTACTTTGTTGTCCTCTCTCCACGTGCAAGGAGCTGTTCTCTGTTAGGGAACAATCTTCAGAATTCATCTTTATTCTAGTCAAGATTCTCTGGTTAATCTCAAGTTAAGCCAATCTACAGTGAAAGTCTTCGTTGGAGTTCTTACCCAGTCTCTGAATCTCTGAGATAGCTCAGCATTTATAGTCAGTTATGCTGTCTCCGCCCCCTTCCTCTTGCCTTTTAGTCGTTCAACTACCCCAGTTCTCTTTAATTTATGCTCCAGTGGCCCAGACAATTCACAATGTGTTGTTGTGGTGAGCTATGGGTTTTCCCTACTGTCTGAAATGTGCTTTCTCACAACTGTAAGTGTAGCATGAAGAGACAAGTGGGATTTTCCCAGAATCTCTGATAACCTTTCTTAAATTTGTAGAAAACAAAAATAACTTAGATGATAGTATATCTAAGTAAAGAATTAAAAGTTAGGGATTCCTTTCTTTGAAATGGAAATAATTTGGAGAGTAATATAACCATATCCATGGAATTCCATTCATTCATTTAATGTAACTACTATTTATTGAACATCCACTATGAACCTGACACTGTTTAGGGCTAGAGGATTTATTGTTGAATAAGAATTTTAAGATCACTATCCTTATAGATCTCTCTCCTGTGTGGAAGAGTTTTTTTAGGAAGCTATAAATTAGTTTTGGGAAGTCCGTCATTTAGTAAGTAGTTGATTTAATGCAGGAAATAGAAACTCTGTGGTTTGGAACTTCCTTTCTATGTTCTAAAATTATTTATCTTGAATTATCTGTTTCATTTATCTCCTGCTAATATTTTGTCAATTTAGACCAATCTTATTTCCACTTAGTAGTATCTTATTCCTTTATTTTTCCCCTATCTGCTAGATTATGTGTGTGTGTATATATATATATACACATACATATATATAATATATATTATACACACACATATAGATATAGATATATATACCTGAGGGTTAAGACATTTGGAATATGATTACTATAAAAATATTGCCATGGTATTCATATTATCCAGATAAGTTATTAAAATTAACACAAAGTGAATGCAGAATATCCATGTATGATGATTTAAGGGGGGGTGGGGATCAAAATACCCCTTGGGTTAAGAATTTTGGTACAAAAAATGTTACATTAATATTATTTCTTTAGTGTTAAAAGACTTTTTTTTTTTATAATAAAAGCTTTGTGAAAATGTTATGCTTAGGTGGATTGTAACTTATTATCTACTATAAGTTAGTTACCATCACTTTTATTTGTTTACTTAAGACATGAAGAGGTACATGTTGGTCTTAAAGGCTTTCTTTGCTTCCCTTCTATTTTTCAGTCAATTTCCTAGTATGTTTTCTAAATAACAGCTAAAGAGTTTGTTTTATAATTAAGCAACATCATTTTGGTGAGATGTTCAATAGTTCCCCTCTTCCACCTTCAAAAGTTTCTTATCAAACTTTCTATAAATCCAAGGACCTTTTATAGTTGAGAAGAAGGTCCATAATCTGGTCCCTCTCTACCTCTCCTCCCATTTTCCCAATTAGCCATTGCTCTTTTCAACAGTAACCTCTTTGCTGTTCCACAAAAATGTCAAGTATACTTCCACTAGAGGGTCTTTGCCTGTTCTTTAAAAAAGGTTCCTTCCTCCATCTACTTGAACGTCTGGCTCTCCTTTCATTCAATTCACTCATTTGTTCAACTGTCATCTGCACAGAGAGGTCTTCCTTTGCCTTTTATATGTAAATTAAAACCTTACACTCTGTACCTCCATATACTTTGATCTTTCTCTATCTCACTTGTCAATATCTGATATTATATTATTATTTATCAACTACTTTCCTTACTAAATTGTAAGCTGCTTGAGGGTAAGGAATTTTTCTGTCTCTAATACCTGACATAGTAACTGGAACCTAGTATGTAGTCAGTACCAACTTGTTGAATGAGTGAATAAATAAATAAATATGAATTCATGAAAGAATATATATATAACATAAAAGTTCCAAAATATAGAGTGCTACTCTGGGAGGCTTGCAGGATTGTAGGGTTCAGAAATATATGATTTTAGACTGCCACTGGATAGCAAGTACACACTTGGATACTACTGATGAACGACAAAGAAGTTAAGTTTGGTATTTAATAGAATAGCTGACGCTTTTGCTAATTTTTTTGAGTTAAAGCAACTTAGATTTTTTAAGTGATTATCCTCCTAGAGCTAGAAGAGCTGTGGGTTAATGTCCACACTCTTACACTAGTTATACACACCAAGTTGTGAAGAATGCATGAGATAATATCACTGTTATAAATCTGGAACATTATTTGAAGTCTTCTAAGTCTGTGGAGTACAAAGAGAAAATATTCTTACACACACTGATAATCCTTGTCATATGTCTTTTGCACATGCAAAACAGGACTTTTTAATTGCTGATTGGACTGACATAGATCATGGTCCAGTTATACCATTTACTAAAGTACATTTTCCTCTCTGGTGATTCCCACATAATTGTGAAAATCTAATTTTCTTTGCTGGACACCAACTAGCTTTGAAGTTTGAATATTTCAGAACAGTTAGGTTAACATAATGAAAATAGTACAGATTTTACAGATGGTTAATCATCTCCCACAATTTTCCCTCTACTACCTATAGGCCAGCTATGTTGACCTTTATTCTATTCTTTAAAAAAGCTAAACTTATTTTTAATATATACAGTGTTTTCTTGCTTTTGTTCTCTATATGCTCAGATGTTTTATAGCTATCTCTTTTTTCTCGTTTATGTTTACCTAACATGTACTTGCTCACCAGACCTTCCCTGACCACTTGTATAAATTACTTCCCATTAGTCAAAATTTATTACCTCACTCTCTTCTTTTAGTTTAGAAAGCATATCATCATTGGAAATCTTGTAGTTCTTTATAATACATATATGTAGTTTTAAAAATCATCATCATCATCATTATCATCATTATCATCATTATCATTATTATTTATTTATTCCCCTAACAATAAAGTAAGGTCTTTCAGAGCAGGAACATGAATGTCTGATTCAACAATGAATCTCCAGTACTTGTAATAGGGCTTAGAGCACAGGAATTCAACAAATATTTATTGGGTAGATACATGGAAGAATGTATGTGAATATTGACCCAAGCATTTGTTAACTGTTCAGCTTTGGTAAACTTACTTATCACCAGTGAGCTTTGGCTTTATTTGTAAAATGAAAATATTGCTGTCTGACTTATACGTTTTTGTGAAAAAAACTATAAATTAGAAAATTAGTTTTCAATCACAGCGATTGGTGTATATTAGGTATTTAATGATATATAAAGGATAACAGTTTGATTCAGGTCATGGAAAGGGCAAGTTTCTCACTTAATGTAAGGTTCTAAGAGATAAAACTGAGAAGTCACAGCATAATTATTGATATGATGCACCATGGCTCTTGTCTGTCTAGGATACAGACAGAAAGAAAAACTGCAGTCTCCTACAATCGCCTCTAACAGCTTTTATGACACTAAGATATTTGCTTTAGTGCTCGAGCTTTCTTGGTCCTTCATCCCCAATCAGGTGAATAAATATTATCCATATATTTATATATGTTTATATGTGTAAACCTGCATATGTATATGCTATAAATATGTGATGTATAATTTATAAATGTTATATATGACATTGAGCACAGAAAAAATACCAGGAGATCTTACTATAAGAAAATAGATATATTTAAATATTATCATATTAATCAAAATCTGTTACTTTTGTTCTGAAATCATTTTTCTCTATCTGTCTTGATGAGAACTGCCCAAGAATTTTGTGAAACCAGCACTTGTGTAGGTGGGAGTAAGCAGCCACGGCAAACATAAAAACCAGCCAAATTCCCAGGAACATATGTTATCAGTAGATATAAGTATCCATTGGCCCTCGTGCTATTCAGGTCCTATAAGAGCCTGAACTTTATTGCAAAATGAATAAGCTGTTCATTAATTCTCTCTTTCTTCCCACAGTCATTTTATTTTAAGTGTAAGAAATACCCCTTAGATTTGAGAAAGCAATCAACTTTAATTCCTGTGAAGGAGTGAACGATGAATAGAGATTGCCCAACACAGCTCTGATTGAAACCTGTTGTCCTGATGTAATTATTACAAGCATGTCATTTCATTTGCAAAAGTGTCTTCTTACGTACAATAATTTGTATGCTCATATTACTAATCAGTACTTGTTAAATGGAAGGAATCTATCTCTCCATGTGAAATGACAGCAAATAGGACAAAGCAAAGAGTGAAGGGTCAAGATACAGTGTGGGAGAGATTTGGGGTCAGAGGGTTTTTCAAGTGCCCATTATTCACCTAAATATGGAAGCAAACTTCCTGTGTGGTCAGCCCTGATGGATTCAATTCTCTAAAACAAAGAAACACATAAAAGGAACTGAAGAAACAAAATCAGTGCAAATAAACTCTTTTTAATCTCCTTGTAAAACACAAATGTCAATAATGTTTCAACTCTTTCAGAGATAGTTTATGTCTTATTTCATAAATAATAAATCAAAAAATTAAGGGATATCCATAGGGCAGAGATTAACATTAACATGATAGTTCAGTTAAGAAAACTGAGGCTTAGAGAATTTAATGCCTGGACAAAGTTAGAAGAAGCCACTCAGGACACCAGAACAGATCAATGCAGCTCTCCTTCATGTTTGACCTTATATGAAGAATCCGGGGGATGTCCCAGAAAGGAAATGAAGTAATGTGAGCTAGATGCAAAATGATGCAGAGAAGACAGGATATACAGTCCTTTTCAGGCAGCAGCTCAGCAGGATGCTTTCGGTGACACCTGTTCACAGGGACCACAAACTTCCGATCTAAGACAGTTTCCGGAGACAACCTGTTCATTTTTTTTTTTCTTGAATTTCCTTTCTCTTTCAATTAGGTTTCTGAATAACTTTTAATTTTCTTGAGAATCAAAGCTTCGATTTATAGTTTTATCTTCTACTAAATTAAGATAAATTGTTAATGCAAAAGTAAAATTAATTTTAAATCACAGATGTGTGTGTGCTTTTAATTGGTTACATTAAGGCCAATCAAGGCAGCCATGAGTAAGTGGGGGAATTTCCAATTTTAAACACTTTCCAACATTCTCTACTCTCTGAATTTATTTTTTTAACTTTCTAATTTTCCACTTTGGTGGAAAAACTCCTAAAACACAGAAATGAGTTGGTTTGGAAAGTATGAGCTGGTATATTTCTTCTTCCTGACTTGAGATGGCGAAGGTAAAATATAATGTTCACTTAAACAGAAACTTGGAATCTGAAAAATTTGACCATTTTTTAAAGTAAAAGACATAAAAGAACAATATCAAAGATGAGATATAGTGTTTAACCTCACCTTAATACTTTACATACATCAATTCCAGGCTTCTTACATGTAGAAAATATTTTTGGGAAATGTTCCCAAAGAAAATGGTATGAAAATGGCAAATGGAACATATAGAAATTCTAAGTAGGCCAGGGTCTGTGCTGTGCTGCTAAGTGATTTAAAATGTACCCATTTGTGTTCAATCTTGATAGACAGGTAATGAACTTGAACAGAAATATTTATCCTACCTCTTGTGGATCTATTTGCACCTTCTTAAGTACTAAGAGAAAAGCTTCCAGTTAGAAGACATTCTGGGGATATTATTATTCTTCTGCCCAACTACTTTAAAGTTTAAATGTATTAAAACATTTCTGATGGATTGAATTAGGATTTTTGTGGCAAGGTATTAAAAAAGGAAAATGGAACCCATAAAAAAAAATTCATCAGAAAGTAGAATGGTATAGGTAGATGTGAAAAATCATGTGTATGATACATAATTGTAGGCTAGCATTCTTGATAATGTAAGTAAAATGGACACAAACTAAGGAAAATGAACACATCCCAGACAAATATCTCTTGTAAAAGTAAAACAAAAAAAATTTTAAAATCCTGACCAGTTTTATAACTATTAAATAAGTTGAATCCATAATTAAATACAACCTCTTGGGATAGAAAAAAAAAACACAGAATACAAAACTAACAGAAATGCCATGCCCAGAACGTTTTATGTTCCAATCTACCAGATATTTAAGGAAGAAATAAAAAATTACAAATTCTTCCAGAGAATATAAAAATTAGGTGAGGAAAACACTACAATCAAAACCTGACCAGCCAATCTTACTCACAAAAATAGATGAACAATTTTTAAAAATAAGTTTAGAAAACTGAATTCAGTATTATGTAAAAAATAATATACAACAATATTGAGTTTACTCCAGGAATACAATGTTGGCTTTTCATTCAAAAACTAATCAATACAGTTTTCCACATTAACAAATAAAAAGGAAAAACTTAACTCAAAGATGTAAAATACTGTGTTTGATCAATTTAACCATAAATTCATAATGAAAGGCTATAACACACTACAAATCATATGAACTTCATCAATCTATATATTATAGAAGGGTATCTATAAAACATATCATAAAATGTACTTAAGGATGAATAATTGATAAAGCTTTTCTGCAAAATCAGAAATGAGACATGATGTAGTAATGCAGTAAGGGTCAATAAATAAATAAATTTAAAAAATAGATAAAGATTGAACAGAAGAGTCAAATATTTTTAATTAGTTTTTCACAAAACTATAGTACAATGTCACAGACAGGATATTGACACTGGTATAGCTAAGACACAGAACAAAGCCAATTCTACATGAATCCTTTTGGTTGTCCTTTTAAAGGCAAATCCATTTCCTTCCTGTCTCTCCTTCATCCTTATCTCCTGACCCCTGAACTTAAGCCCAGACAACCATTGACCTGTTCTACATTTCTATGATTTTGTTATCTCAGAAATGTTATATAAATGGTTTCAGACAGTATATAACCTTTGGGGACTGGCTTTTTTTCCTCTCAGCATAATTCTTTGAAGATTGTTCCAAGTAGTTGTGAACATCAATAGTTTTTCTTTATTGCTGAATAGTACACCACAATATGGATGGTCCACAGATTATTTAACAATTCAACCCTTAAAGAACATTTGAGTTGTATGTCCTTTGAAATGGTATGTCTATGGCTTTTGCTCAAACTTAATGGGATTGTTTGTTTGACATGTGTTTGCAAATATTTATGTCCAGTCTGCAGCTTGCCTTTTGATAGACCTCATGGAGTCTTTTACAGAGCAAAAGTTTTTAACTTTTCTTTTTATCAAATGCCTATTGTTTTCTTGTTTTCAATTTCATTGATTTTTGCTCTTATGTTTATAAAGTCCTTCCATCTGCTTGCTGAGGATTTATTTTCTTCTTTTTCTAAGTTCTTGAGGTGGAAGTTTAGATTATTGATTTGAAATTTCCCTCTTTTATAATAAAAACATTTAATGCTATTAATTTTCCTTTCACCACTACCTTAGTTGTATCACACAGATATTGATATGTTGTATTTTCATTTTCATTCAATTTAATATTCTTTTGAGTTTTTCATGACACTCTATTTGATCCATGAATGATTTAGAAATGTGTTGTTTCATTTTCAAATATTTGGAGATGCTTTTTCTGTTATTCGTTTTTAATTTGGTTCCGTGCAGTCAAAGCAAAGTATTCTTTATCTAGTTTCAACTTATTGAAGTTTGCTTATTGCTCAGGAAATGGCATATTTTGACATAGGTTTATCAGATTCTTGAAAAGAATTATGTATTCTGCCTTCTTAGGTTGAGTGTTAGATAAATGTCTATTAGAGATTATTGGTTGATGGTGTTGTTTTTCTTTATTACTATTTACGTCTAGTTATTCTACCAATTGTTAACACCTTTTACTATAATTGTGGATATATTTTTATCTTTTTTCATTTCTTTAAGTTTTGCTTCATATAGCTTTGTTTTTGTTACACTTGTATTTAAGATTGCCATGTTTTCTTAGTGAATAAACCTTGTATCATTATATAACTTTATCTCTGTCTCTGGTAATTTTTTTTTTCACTTTTAAGTCCATTTTATCCTTATATAGCCACCCCTGCTCTTCTTTTATTAAAGTTTTCATAATATATCTTTTTCTATGCTTTTACTTTCAACCTATATATAGTTATAATTAATATTAATTTCTTTCTTATAGCATATTTAGATCATGTTATTTAATCTACTCTGTCAATCTCTGATTCTTAAATGTTGTATTTAGACTTTACATTTAATGTAATTACTGATATGTTAGGGCTTAACTTTGCCACTTAATTTTTTGATATTAGTTTGTTCTTTATGTTTCATATTTCTGTTTTCTTTTTGCTGCCTTCCTGCAGATGACTTGAACATTTTTAAATTGCCTTTTGATTTCTCTATAGTGTTTTGAATGAATATCTATATGGCTTTAGTAGTGATGCTCTAGGTATTGCATTATGTATACATAACAACACAGTCTACTTGTGTTTACCTTTTACCAGTTCGAGTGAAGTGTAAAACCTTACCTCTCTTCATTAACACCAGATTCCTTACTCAGCCTCTGTTGACACCAAAGGGGAGAGTGGCTACTTCTTACTACTGGCTGGATATGACAGTTACATCTCCTCATTGAACTGCTGGTGATACTATGTGGGCTGGAAGGGACAGGAGTAGCTCATTACTTTTCCTCACTGTGCAATATAATACTACTGGGCATTGGAAAAAGTCCTGACTCCACATTAGGTTTCCTTTAATACCATCCTGGGTGGGGCGGCTAGGGAGGTCTTATTATTACTGCTTTGTAGAGGAAGAAGTCCTCGTCGTAGTTGGAGTGTCTTGTTACAGCCCAACACATATATAAGTTCAGATTTGCCCCTCAGAATTTGCTGGTGTGATGAGGGTAGGGTCACTAATTTTTCTGTAGTATTGGCTGGAGGAGAACAGTGATTAGTTAAAAGTTTTCTGTTTTGTTAGGCTGACTGTTTCCTGGTCCTTTGGCAAAGGAGAGCAGTGTTTTGTGGTATGGTTTTTTTCTGTTTGTATCTGTTGGCATTTCTTGGTTTGTGGCTTCTTTAGTTCCATATCTGGGATAAATAAGACAAACAAGAAAACCCAAGGAACTCAGCACAGTGTCATTACTTTAGTCTTGAGTCCTCTAGTCATTCTGCTTTATTCTCAGCACCTTTCAGTCTTTTTTAGTTGTTTTATATGTACTTTATAGAGTTTTTGTTATGCTTAGTGGGACAAGTAGGGAAGTACTTCTACTTCATCTTCTCGGAAGCAGATTTATAACTTTTAGTTTTCACAGTTGATATTATTGTGTGCATATGAAATCCCAATAAGTCTATAAACTATTAGAATTTTAAAGATAGCTTAGCAAATTTTCTTGACAGTAGATGAATATATTAAAATAGTTGCATTTATGTATACCAGCAAGAGCTATAAAATGAAAAAAATTTAAAAGAAACAATTTCAGCTTTATAAAAAATCAAATATTAAAGAATAAGTCTAACAAAAGAATAGAAAAAACTATGAAATACTGACACTAATAAGAAGAGATATGATGTTTAAGGATAAGAGGACTAAGCCTAGTGTCATGTTAAGTCATAATTTCAAAGATTTTGTCCATTTCATTTAAGTTGTTGAATTTGTTGTTTCATTATATGCTTTTATTATCCTTTTAATATCTACATGATAGGTAGCAACAGTTTCTTTTTTACTCCTAATACTAATGATTTGTATTATCTTTCCCTCTCTCTCTTTTTTTTTAATTTATTAGTCTATGTAGGGAATTGTCAGTTGTTTTTTTTAAACAGCTCTTTATTTTGTTAATTTTTTTCTGTTTTCTACTTTGCTGGCTTTTACTTTTTATTCTTTTTTTTAGTTCTACATACTTAGAGTTAAATTTGCTTTTATTTTTCTAGCTATGTAAAGTAGAACTTTAGGTCATTGATTATGGAATTATATTCTTCTTTTATAATAATATGTAAAGCAAAGATTAGCAAACCATGGCCTGTGGACAAAATTTCACCTGAGACCTCTTTTAGTAAAGCTAAAATGTTCCCTCTATAAACTGTTTTAGCTCCATCCCCTGAATTCTGATGTTATATCATTAAACTAAAAATATTTTATAACTTCTTTATGATTTGACTCTTATTATGTAGAAGTGAGTTGTTAAATTTGCAAATATGTGTTTTTCATTTTGGTTAGAGAAGATGCTGAGACTTGTTTATGGCCCAATATATGGTATATCTTGGTGAATATGCCATGTGCACTTGAAAAGACTGTGTATTCTGCAGTATACAGTTAGGTGTATTGTTCTATAAATATCAATTAAATCTAGGTGGTTGATAGTGTTGTTCAAATCCTCTATGTACTTACTGATGTTTTAGACTAGTTCTGTTAATTATTGATGGATGTTAAAAATTGCTGATGATTATAGAATTGTCTATTTTTCCACTAAAACCTGTCAAATTTCCCTTCATGTATTTTGAAGCTATATAATTAAGCACATGTATATTTAAAATGATATGACACTGATAATTTTTCCCTGTAGGTTCTACAATATTCATCTGAATATTCCTTTAAAATATGTTGTTATTTTTATTTTAGTGCTCAAAGACCCATTAGATTCAAACTAGAACTCTGGCTTAATTTCTGTGGACGGGTAGCACAAATCTTGTTTCAATTCTTTAAGCCTTTGTTGCATTGCTTTGAGTGTGTCTTGCACATGCCTTATTTGGGGGGTATTTTATGTATGGTGTTCATACATAGATTATGAAAACTCGTTCTCTGGCTTTCTCCTTTCTGGGATTCTCTTTTTCTCTAGTAGCTATATTTGCCTTGATTCTTTTGTGTGGCAATCATGAAAATAGGTCTCTCATATCTTCACCTGTGGAAATATGATGTTCCCCCTCTGAAGTCCATCATCACATTTATACCAAAGCCATACTTCTCATAGGCTTCTCTCAGCCAAAGAATGATATACTGAAGAGATACTGAGATACTCCCATTCTCAGGAAATGTGGAATTCCTTTGATAGGTTACTGTGCTTTGAGGACCCCTATTAGCCTTGATAAATTTTTTAAAAACTTACATTCTAAGGTTTTTCACCCAAACTTCCTTTTTTCTCTCTTTCCTTCACATGGTAGAATATGATGATTCTAATATTCTTTCCTGGACACTTTCTCATTTGTCTTCACTTGCAATTCCCCTAATAAATCTGTCGCATGTTGAATCCTTCCTTGGAGTCTAATTCTCAGAGGACCCAAACTAACACACTTTCCCTGGTTTCTCTAATCAGAAAAATTGTAGGGTTTCTATTAGGGTTTCTAAATTGATCACCCACATCAAACACTCTGCAGTAAGCCCTGAGACAAAACCATAATAACATTGAAATACTCACCTTTATGGTAGTATTTTCTCCAAGCTGTGATTCACTTTTCACATGAATGCTATTACTTTAATAAATCTTCAGTGTTTTTGAATTTAGGGCAGTCCACATAGTTCTAAATCAGTAAAAATGTGTGTGCGGGGGAGGGGGGGTGAGAGGTGTTAGGTAACATGCCATAATGGAAACAGAAATTTACTCATGGTTTCTCAATGTTCAACCTTTTACTTCTTAAATAGTGAAATTCCTCTTCAAGATGATTCCATGTCTTTTTATTGTTCTTCTTTGATATCTTTGAATTTTGTCTTGTGTTCCAATAAAAACAAAGATGACTTTAACTACAAGAAACAAAACATATGTGTTAGTTGACTAAAATGATAAGAAATCACTCTCTCCTGAAACAACAAAGCCAGAGATAAGGTGTCTGTATCACTTATGATCATTTGAATGCACATAGCAGATAACTTGACTCAAGATGGCTTAAACATTATTATCTGATACATTCAAAGATGGTAATTTAAATAGTTCAAGGACTCAAGAGCTGTCTGTCTTTCTGTTTCCCTAATCTTGTTCGTTAGTTGGAATTATTTCCATTAACATTCACAAAATGGCTTTATCTGTTCCGAAAGTCACAAGGACAAACAGTGAAGAAGAATATATGCATTATTCTCTAATATCTAATCTTTTACTTCTACTGGGATGAAATAAAAGTGATATGTCAGTGGCAATTTGCTAGAATTTTGAAAGCATTTCTGTTTTTCCTTGGCTTGGTCAAATTCTCACATCATTCAGGCCATTATTATTATCATATCCTTTGAAATAACTTTCTTTTCTCAGTCTTCCTACTTCCTATTCTTCTTACCTGGAGATAATCACATTCTAGTTATTAGAGTATTTCCTCTCAGGTTCTTCACATATGAACCAGAACCTTTAGTAATTTCAGTGTTTTAGCTTAGATGCAGTATAGCTCTGGAAAAGTCTATTCCAGATAATCTATTCAATTTCTCTTTATCAGAGAAATTCTATTAATCTTAATTGTATTAATCTTAAAATAAAAATATTTATATTTGTAGTTGTAAAAGTTCAATGAGTTAATACATGTAACATGCATAAAATAGTGCATGGCTGAAAGCTGGTACTAAACAGGTGTTAGCTAGTATACCTCACTGGACTTTCATAATTCAATTCCTGACAAAGAATTAAAATCACTATAATTATAAAGAACAATTAGGACATATCTTCTGAGTTAAAGGGTGATATCTACTGCCCCCTGAAACACCATAGCCACAGTGAATGCCTGAGTAGACTGTAATTCCTATTAAGAAGGATGAAGGGAAGACTTGCTTACTGGGTAGAAAATCTTAATAACCTGCAACTATTATTGCAAACAATTTGCTAAAAAGAAATCTTTGCTACTGATCTTTGTATATAATTCCTATTAAGAAGGATGAAGGGAAGACTTGCTTACTGGGTAGAAAATCTTAATAACCTGCAACTATTATTGAAAACAATTTGCTAAAAAGAAATCTTTGCTACTGATCTTTGTATTCACGTTCTGGAACTTTACGTCCCAAGCTTATATTTATGTTAGTCTCCTAACAGGAAATTTTAAACCACATCAGATAACTTGAAAAATTTTTTTAAAAAGTGCTATTGTCCAAACCCCACAGAGGTTTTCTGTGATGTAGATTTTAAAGAAGCAGGTGGGGAGTGGTAAGATCAGATAAAAAGTAAACAAAATAGAGCTAGTTCACATCAGTAGTAAAAACTTGAAATGGAGAAGTTTAACATATCATGTGTTACAAGTGTTAAAGCTTTGGGTTAAAAATCATAAATGAATGCAATTTAATGATTGACTGCTGCCAAGCAGAGAAATTGCTGTATATCACTGCATTGCACTTATTCATTTACTCATTTAATGAGTATTTTATACTTTGTACCAAACACTGAAATAGCTACTAGACCTACAGAACTGGACGAAACAATCATGATATTGATTTTCTTTCTCCTTTAAATTCTGTCATTTTTGCTTCATGCATTTTGGGTTATATTTTTAGATGCATTTACATTTTAAATTGTTGTGTCTTTTTGATAGCTTGAACTTTCATCATTGTAAAATGTCCTCTTTGGTCTCTAATAATTTTTTTAAAGTCTATTTTATCTAATATTGGTGTATCATTCCAGCTCTCTTTTAGTTACTATTTGCATTGTATATCTTTTATTCATTTTTAATTTTTTAATCTAAAATGTCTCTTGTACACGTACTTAGTTGTATATAACTAAGAATGTCTCTTGTAAACAGCATTTAGTTGGATCATATCTTTTGTCCATCTGTGCCTTTTGATTAGGTTGTTTAATCCATTTATATTTAATGCAATAAACTAGTTTGTTAATGTTTAGGTTTTCCATTTTGTTATTTGTTTTATATATGTCTATGTCTCGTCATGCCCCTATTGGTCTATTACTGCCTTCCTTTGTGTTAAATAGATACATTCTAGTGTACAATTTAATTATCTTGTTTCATTTTACTATATATTTTTTTCTCAGTTATTTTCTTAAGGGTTCCTCTGGGGAGTATAATTAATATCAATTTATAACAATTCAGTTCAGATTAATACAAACTTACTTTCAATAGTATCCATAACTTTACTCTTATAGCTTTGTTCCCTCCCCTCCTTTGTGCTGTTGTTATACATATTACATTTGTATACATTAAACATTCCTTATACATAAAAGTTAATAAATTATGCATCTACAGAAATTTGTAAGTATTTCTTTTTGTCATTATGTTTTTTTAAATAAGATAGGAGGAAAATAGAGTTATAAATAAAAAATAAATTTACACTTTTATATTTAACCCTATAGTTACCTTTAACAATTCTCTTTACTTTATCATGTGAATTCAAGCTACTGTATAGTATCCTTTTATTTTAACCTAAGTGCACTCTTTAGCATTCTTGTAGGACAGGGCCGCTATCAAGTAATTGTCTTACTTTTTATTTATCTTGGAATGCCTTACTTTCCCTTATTTTAAGAAAATAGTTTTTATGAATATAGAATTCTTCATCGACAGTCTTTTCAGCATTTCAGATTTTAAATATGTCATTCTACTGCCTCTTAGCCTATATACTTTCTAGTGAGAAATCAGTTACTGATTTTATTGAGGATCACATATATTGAGACACTTTTCTTTTGCTGCATATGAGATTCTCTTTTTGTCATTGTTTTTTTGATAGTTTAATTATAGTGTATCTAGTAGAAGATATTTTTGAATTTATTCTCTTTGAGTTCATTGACCTTGATGGATGTATAGATTAATGTTTCCATCAAATTTTGCACAGCCCTACACATTCATAGCATTCTGTATTCCTAGCAACATGTTAGATCTCTTCAAAGCCCCTCTATGAACATCTTATCTGCCAAGTTTCCCTCTTAAGTTTTTTTTTTAATCAGTCATTTCTTTGCCTCAACTTTTATTCACTGCAAGCAGCTATAATGTTCAGCAGTTGGCACTGATTGTTTTTGAAAAATGCCCCTAGGAAAAAGGTTGTTTACATCGAGCAAGCTCTGTTTGACTGTTTTGGTTCAAGAGAAGAAATGCCCCACAGGTGGGAATTTCCAGGGAAATGCCAGATAGTTCAAATAATGGCTAGTCTGGGATTCATCTTTTGAGGACCTCCAGATTCTTTCTGCCTCCTTCAGTTCCTGTTATGTTACTGTTTTCCACAGCACTGTAGTTGCAAGACTATTGATTTTCAAGGTTACTGTAAAACTGAGAAGAAAAGGATGGGAATAGAGTAAGTCAAAACTCCACAATTGTTCTTAATGAGATTCGGTTATTTCGTTCAATAAATTCTTATAGATTTTGCAAGTCTCTGGTTAATTTTCAGCATTCCGTAAAGTTGGTTTTGACAATTTTGTTCTTGTTGATTTTATAAAAGAATAGTTACTTGTAGGTCATAATACCACCATTCCTACTGCTGTCTGGACAGACAAATAAACATGAAATTACAATGAAGTGTGTTTATCATTTTAATAAGAAAAATAAGGGGAGCTATAAAAATATATTAGGGAATTTACCCTAGTATAAGAATACCCTTGTGTAAAAGTAACATTTATTATGAGAAGGAAAGATGAACAGAAATTTTCCAAATGAATGAGTCAGGGGAAGAGCTTTTTAGCTAGGGACAAATAATACAAATCTCAGGGATGAGAGTAGGGAATGGCCAATTTAAGGAACTGAAATTCATTAAGCTGAAAGAAAGTGAGAGTAAAGAGCAAAACAATAGACACAGACAGATTACAAAGGACCAAATAAATGCTGTTAAATAGTTTAGAATTATTCTAAGTACAGTGAGAAGTACTTATACAATAGAAAAGATACAATAGAAAAGCAAGTTTCTATTTTAAAGGTACAATAGAAAAGCAAGTTTCTAAAGCATTCTACATTTTGAATAACTTGGATCAGACATTCATTTTTAGAAGTATCACTCAGGTTGAGCAGTACAAGATGGACTGGATTGAACTGTTACCATAGACAGTTGATTATATTCAAGACTAGTGTGGCAGAAGAAGAGATAAACGAAAGTTGTTGAATTAAATACATGATTAGTAAATATAGACTATAATTGACTGGATAAGGAAATTTAAGGAGATGAGATGCAGA
>NW_011888897.1:345960-356284 GCF_000151845.1 Pteropus vampyrus | reverse complement strand
TTTTTTTACATCTGACATTTGGGGAGGATGATTATAATGAATGTTTTGATTCTCCAGCAAACAAATGAAAATTTGTATTTTGCATGAAACCTATCACATTTGTGGAAACCACAAAATGACTCATACAATAGAAAAGCAAGCATGGTTCTACTTACTGAGGTCAAAGTATATAGATCCATGTTTTATTTTATCAGCATCTTTACCTGCTCTTATTTAAGTAATCATCTTAATCATGAGAATGGTATACTGACAACCTCCCAAGAACATATTATGTGAGCAGATGGTTTTTCCAAAGAAATAGAAAGAAAGGTTCTGGGAAGACAAAATTTATTAATACGACTATTGTGGCTGAGGCTATATATTTACATAATTTTTTTCATTGACCAAATAATTATTTTGAATGGTAGATGTACTGAATTGAATATGATGAAATGACAAAATCAATGAGGATCTAGTGTCCAGAAATATAACAGAACATATCCAATATTAAATTGATAAATAAAATAGGAAATATCTTTATTTTTCTGGACTTTCAACTGCAAAACATGAGAGTCCCATGCTTCTCAATGACTATCAGAAAAGTAAGACCCAAGAGAGGTAAAAAGATGACTGCTATCATCCCTGCCCTGGAGTCTGTAGTCTAATTTTAGATATAAGCATCAAATATAAATCATTTTACCTATAAAAATATAATTATAAAATCATATAAGTATATAATTACACAAGATATTAAAAGGGAGAGATTTAATAAGTCTTTAACAATAATGAGCCTTAACTATATGATAAACCAGTTATAAAGAGTATATTTCACAATCTTGCTTTCAATGATGAAACAATTTTCAAGCGGAGAGGTTTTAGAAAACTTACCTTTCGCTTTTCATTAAAGTCTCAGAATTAATTCATTTGCAACCAAATAAGCATGTAACTTCCACACGTCCGTTTCTTTTACACGTTTCCCTTGATCTCACCACAAAAGCTACGTAATTTATAGGAAGTCTGTTTAACATCTTTACTTAGAAACAAGAAGATGTAAATTTCAATGGTTTTTTTAGAAATACTGGAAGTTTACTATTCATTCAAGGTTTAAAAAAGAATTACTTACTAAGGTCATAGTTTGTAACTCTGATTTAGTATTAACAAAACCTAATTCAAAATATAGGTCAAACTAGCAAATGACTGAATTAATCTAAATGAAGATAAAATGAGAATGTTAATGAGTATAAATATAGAACCTACTGTACCTTAAAATCCAATGAAGCAAAAAATTATTTTTTTAAAAATGATTTTGTCTATATGAGCACCAATTGGGCTGGTATTGTAAAATTCTTTCGGTAACAGCAGAATCACCTTACATCACAATAATAGTGAAATTAGTGTCTCCTCTCACAGCTATATGTCTTGACTAATATAATTTGGCTATTCCTCTGCAATTAAATCCACTTTTTTGTCTACACTATACCTGTACCTGAATAGATCTATCTAGCTGGGGAATTACACAAAATCATGTTGAAATGCCTCATTGTAAAAGTATATATACAACTATAAGTATCTATTTCCCTTCCTCTCCGCCCCGTCTCTCAATTTCATTTGCGTGGAACTCTCCTTCTAAGCTACTGGACATCCCTTCTATCTCCTCTGCAGAGTCCTTCTTTTCTCTTTAATTATACCTACTCTATCTATATCAGCTTCTTAGACGATCCCATCCAGCCTTTCATTAATACTAGCCATATTCTTGTAACCTATGTTTTTTTACCCTGACCTCTTTCCTACATTTCATACCTGTCTATCAACTGTTTACCCAAACTCTCTACTGCCATTTTCATGTATACATTTTAAACTTACAATGTTCAACACTAATCTTCAGATTTTGCCTTTCATACCAGTTAATTCTCCAGTTTTTATTTTAATATCTCAATTAATAGTACTTTTATCCCAGTAACTCAGACCAAAAAATCCTGAATCATCTCTCTCCTCTTTTTTATTCCTAAACACTACATCTAACCCATCTGTGAGCCCTCGGATTCTTCCCTCATACATACAGAATCTCCAGCTCCACTGCCACCACTATATTTCAAGCTAACACTAACTCCTGCCTGCCATTTTAACAATGTTTTAATTATGATCTTTTTGCTTTGCCCTTGCAGAAATTGCAAAGCAACCCCCATTTTTAAGCTTGGACATTGCTTTATTTTTCTTCAAGGCACTCCCTTACCAACTGAATTGTTATATAGTTCTTTCGTTGTGTGTTTATTGGTGTTATCTCCTTCTATTTGAATATAAGCAGCATGAAAGCATCAGTTTTGTTGTATTCACTGCTATATCTCCAGTGCTTAGAACATTGCCAGGCAGATAGTAGATGTTCAATATTTTTTTTTGTTAAATGAATGAATAAATCACTGTGTGCATATAATATTGAGTGACAAAGTAAGTAGATTGAAGGTCATAGTATTAGAAAATGTGATCAGAGAAGACTTCTCTAAATAATTCAGGAAATTTCTTCTAGGCTTTGCATCTGTAGCTACGATAGCGCCTAGGAAAGAATTAGACACTGCAGAAGCGATGTACAGATATCAGCTCCAAGAAGTAAGACACAGAAGCCTTATAACTTTCAGGTATGATGTATCTTCTTTAGTTGTACTCTGCTTTGAAAGATGTCATGACTCTGTAGCTCCGAAAAAATTTCATTACCAGTGGTCCATTAGATACACAGCGTGAGCTGGTTAAAAAAATCTCCTGCTTTTTTTTTTTCTGGGCAGATGATATTGATGGTATCTTGGTAGGCAGTCTGGTCTCAACAATCAAAGTTTTTTGCAATACAAATTGCAATACAATTTGTATTGCATTGATTTCTTGGGTCAGTTAACCACCAAAGATTTATTGTAATTTAAGTTTACATCCTCAAGACTTTTCATATATTTGCCATTGAAGAATGATGGAAATTCAAGGAGCAGTGGTATGTAGCAATCTGAGATTGGACACGTTGGCCTTTACATGGGTTTTAGGCAGATCCACCTGATTATCAGTGTTAGTTTTCACATCTAGTCAAATTATTCAAAAAATCAAAAGTAAGCTGAGACCTAAATGGTTATTGTTTTTTAGTTTGGGAAAACGTTAATATTATAATTGTTATTGTTGTTATTATTTAGCATCTGATTGCTGAAGACACCACAATATTCTTTCTATAGGGGAAAAGAGATCTTGGATCTTCTGCTGTATTCTTCTGGATAAATCTTAAAATCATTTTTTTCTTATATTGTCAAGGTAATTGTTAACCTATTGCTATCTTCTTTATTCAGCACTTAATCTTCCCCTCAATGAACTTCTCAGAAGAATTTGAACAAATTAATATTTCACTTTCCTTCATAAACTTTCTTCTTTTGGATGCTAGAGAAAATGTACTAGTAATACCATTAATTTCATTAATACTGAAATTACCATCTTCACTACCTCTAGCACTTCCGCTGGACTCCATCACTATCAATCTTCCCTTGTGAAATATACATAAAGGTTGTTCTTTGTCCTGTATTAACTCTTTTTGATTTTTTAAAATTATTAATATTTGTAACTACAATATACAGCTTCCTCTGTAATCTGATTTGACAGTGGAGGATTTATGTAGAATGTTATTTTCATGAACCTGCATTGAAAGTGCATACTCACTGGTGAAATTTCTTTCGTTAATATATACACAGGAGTTCAGGAGAACAAAAAAATAGAGGCCCAGCCTAGAGACCACCCAAAGAACACTGCATTGGTAGTTTGAGAATCCCTTCTGCATTCCAAGAGACAAAAGACAGGAGGGCCATAATCTATAGCTGGTTTAATTTGGCCACAGATGCCTGTGCAGAAGATACTACCCTAATCTGCCCACAACCAAATGCTCATTATACTGTCATTGTAATACCATATTTATGCTTGGAAGTTCATGAATCTAATTAGAACAGAATTCTGAGTAAGCGCATACGTCCTAGGCAGTGTTATACAGCAGCCATGTGCCAATCAAAATGACTTCACTGCCAATAACCTAAGAATGACTTTGGAACCACTGATCACAGTTTAAATAATTCAGGTATTCCCACTTCTAGGTTGCTATAGCTCTCTTCGCTAAAACCATGTTCCTCCTTGGAGCGTGCTTTGTCTTTCTAAAATATACTTTCCATAAATCTTTTCTGTGATTCTTCACTGCATCAATGAGGAACCAAAGAAAAATGCTAATTACACTTCTGCGCCATTATCACGCCCCTGCCATTGGAGTGACACCTAAGTTCAAATCACTTCCAATGGTAACAGGAGGAAATGCTTATGGAAGGAAATTTAAAAAGGATATATATGATTTATATATAATTAGGCCATTGCTAGAATTATGTCTTCATTTACTGAGTCTTACCTTTTATTTATTTTTAAACAACAAAAAAAATAGAGATAAAAATTTCAAATTCTAAGATATTGAGTAAATTAGAACTAATCATAAATTTGGTTTTGTTTTTTACTGCTCTTTGATCTCAGTTCAAAACGATATAAAACATTCAGTTATTTTCTCTGCAGACCCACACTCCACTTTGCTTTCTCATTGATACGAAATAAGAAGTCAGAATCATTTAGGGTGATGACTGCAGAAAAAAAAGAAACATTGCATTTTTAATCGTTGCCATACTTGAAGCGTAACTTTTTAACAAAGGTTTACACAGATCTTAGTGTCACTTATTTTAACACAAAATATAACACACGTTTCATTAATTCCATTTTTTCTCCTTAAAAATAAATTAATTTTAAAGTAATATTAGAATCAGGGTTATTAAGAGCTATTTGACATAGGGTCTTCAAAACAGATTGGTACTGAGAGCATTTCAAATTAAACTTTTGTAAGTTATTATTTACTTAGAATTCTTAAGAGGAAATATGTTCATAAAGCAGTGAAATTTGTTTATTTGTGGCCTATGTATTTTTCATATAATAAAATTGAGGGGAAGGCACTTGCCCTTTAGCCAGCAAATTGAGGCAAAACCAGGATTGCAGCCCTGTCCTGAGCACACCTCACTGCTTCTAGAGACAGGGGCCCCATGAAACAGGCTCAGGTGCCTGTGGCCGCTGACCAGCAATCATCCTTGGAGGCCACGGGATGGAGAAGCCCTTCTGCCCAAGTCCATGCCTTAGGATGACAAACTCTCTGCCTACATAATTTTGGCCTCAATTTAAGAATGTGGAGTTCTTCCTGGGCCTTGATCTGCTTCCTGACTTGAGAACCTGGGGAAGGGGCTGGTCTAGGGAGGAGCTGCAGGACATCACCTCTTTCTGCTACTTCCCCCTACTCCCCACCACCTCCCCAGAGGGCCTGGGGACTGCCCAGCTACCTCCATCCTCCTGCGGGCTCAGCCCACTGCTGATACTTCTGCAATCCAGAGAAACATGAAATAAAGCAATACGTGTTTGTGCCTTCCCCCTCCCCCAAAATAATTTATTACTGATTTCAGGAGAGTTGACTTTAGTACAGTGGAATTACAAATCGATAGCATAGATGTTTATTATTTTCTGTCATAAACTTGAAATACATATTCAATAATACAGAAACATTCTAAATCTAAATTACTCGAATTCATTTTACTTTAAGAATTTTAAATTTTGATGGGGAAGGTAATCTTAAAATTAACTTTAAAAAAGAATGATTTATCATCCCTGGATAAAAGACTTGGTGAATAAAGGCAGATATTAATTAGTAATGTGGGGCAGTACTGAGCACAATAACCATATCAGTGTAGATACTTATTAAATATTAAATAAACAACCAGCTTGATTGTTTTGCAGGTTCCAAGAAAAGAATCATGTTAATTAGTAGAAGCCACGGAGTCAGTGAGTTAAAACGCTCGTCTGATGATTTCGTGTTCTGAATGACTCTCTAGGAGTAAGTGAAATCAGTGAGCTGGTTTCTGACACAATGATGCCTTTCAGCCTTCACTTTCTGTATTCTAGCAAGGACTCGCAAGAGCAAACCTTCAGTTCCGCTTGTGAACTGGTGCTCTCTGGTGGTTGTGTGAGGCCTTAAAGAAAGAGCCTGCCACTGTGATTGTGAGATGAACAAATCTATGCACAGAATGAAGAGCAAAGCCCCATGCTGCTCTCTCTGTAGACATTTCCTTCCCTCAATGGAATACCTTCACCAAATTTTGCCTTCTTACTTAATCTTTAGCCAAACACTAGGAAAGTCTGTGGCTAACGTCTTTGGGTTTCCATTCTAGATTTGCTACAATTGCCAGAGATTTGGGATCTAGTTACCAAAATTTTAAATGATTTTATTTCAATATATAAAGTTAGTATTTCCAGAGTTATATTACTCTTTTTAGTTTTGGCGGAAGGGAATATTTTAGAGTGATACAAAAGTTCTAAACTAGATTTGGTAAAGGTCATATACATTTATATATTTGCTAAATTAATCCAATTATATACATAAAATAAGCAAATTTCATGGTATATAAATTAGACCTCACTGAAACTAAGAGAAACAAACAAACAAACAAACAAACAAATAAATTTCTGCCCTGTCTCATAAATATTGGGTAGTCTCTTCAAATACCAAAAAGGTCATTGGAAAATATGGTTTCTTTCCTAAGTTCTTGAATTTTTTTTTAATATTTAGGATGTCTTTAGAATGCAAATATTGCCAGTATTTTTTTCTTCAAATCATATAATTATATTATTAGCATAATTTATAATCAATGTTGTTTTAGGATCTGAAAATAATTTAACTGTTAGATAATTGGAAGTTATATTAAATATCAATATTTTAGGTAATGTGATTGAAAATTTACGTATTTAGGCTAAAAAAAAGCAGCTATATATGATTTAACTCTTAAAGGGGTAAAACTTCCATTCTTCTGACTTTATGAGATTATCAGGAGAAATTTTTAAAAGAACAAATGTAATATTAAATACAATACATGGTGGATAGTTGAGAAGTTATGTGTTATCTAGGTCATGAGAAAAAAAACATTTCCTCTGAGGTTTTCACCAAAGATGAAACCGTGAACTCTTGTAGGTACCCTGAGTGGACAGCCTGAGGACAAATTAGTAGTTTGAGGACAAACCTCTGATTAGCATCAGAACTATTATTTTCTCATTATATATCATAGTTAAAAAACCAAACGTACATATACATACATACATACACATTCACTCACACTGAAGATGCAAGAGGAAGAAAGATACATGACATTGAATCTGCAGTTGAAAAAAAGAAGTTCAATTCAAACATCTCAACTTAAATTTAAAGGTATGGAATTCAGGTTTTTTCCCAAGTATGTGGATTAGTATGGGTATGGATTTAGTAGGGTTAATATTAACATGAATATTAGTGTGGATAGTAATTTCCAATATTCTGTTCTTTTCTGTTCTTGAACTGTTTCATTGTTTTGTTTTGGGGTTTTTTGGAGCTTTCTTCTCCTTGTCTCTATCTCCGTCTTGTCTCTCTATCTTTCTGTTTCTGTCTCTGTCTTTCATTTATTAATGTGGGACTAAAAATTTTTTGCTTTTAAAGTAATATTTGTCTCATATAATTTCTTAATGATTTTCAGGAAACATAAAATACGGCATTTTTAATTCTTATTTTTTATTGGGTTTGTCAAAAACTTTAAAATATGTTTTCCACCAGATTAAAAATTTGTTTTAGAAAATAGATATATTAACTCGAAAGATCACACAATATAGTGGCTCCTCTGTGCAAAATTTTTTCATATTCAGTTTGTAGATGTCATTCGGAAACCCAAATGTGTTGTGGTACAGAAAAGGAACTCAGGAAGCTACAAATAATAAATTTGCAAATTCTAGCTTTATCTAAGTTGTATAAGCTAATAGTCATCCTTTACTAATTACACATTAGAAAAATAGATTAAAATGTTTTTGCAGGGGTTTTTGTGGGTCCTTTGTATGTATTCATTCCACTGGTCTTGCACATTCAAATTGTTTTAAAATCACTTGAAATAATTCCTTTCTTACAATTAAGCCATTAACTTAATCTTCAGTTAAGGTCTATTAATTCATATTCCATTTTATTGTTAAGGATCACTTTTTAAAATTTTGGCTTATTTTATAATTATGTATAAGTAAACATATTTTGCAATTATAATTATATGTAATACATATTATACAATTTAATTATCATTTTATAATAATGTAAAATACTTATATATTTTCAAAGTCAAACCTGTATAGCAAGGTACTTTAAGATATCTCCAACACCCATAAATCCAGCTTCCATCCTATTCTTTTCACTCTATTCAACTAGTCCCTCTATTGATGGACAGTTATGATGTTTACCTTTTTTTATTACATTTCCATTAGAAATAGTATTGAAATGCCTTGCACATATGTCTTTTCATATTTTGCCAATATGTCACCAGGACAAATTTCCACAAGAGAGATAGCTAGTTGATAATGTAAATGCCTATATAATTTTGCTAGTTTTTTCTCAAATGTCCCTCCATAGGATTGTACCATTTTGTATATCTATCTTTTTAAGTGTTTTCTTGACTACCTCCTAACATGTTAAGATAATCATTTCTTTGATTTTTAAAAATAAATAAATAACTTTTTTCACATTGAATTCTTGGGACTATTGGTTATCATTACTAATGTATCAAAGTATTAAAAAATAATCTGGGAAATGCAGTGTATTCATTATTAATTGAATTTTGATAAATTTTATTTTTCTATATTTGTCAGTATTATGATAAGAAAAAAGCTATGTGCTATTTCTCTGAAATATTGTTCTATATGGCTTATTATGCTTTTTCTTGACAGAGTTTTACAACTTCAAATGTACGATCTCTATTTCCACAGGTTTAAAGAGTATTTGGAATATAAATTTCAGTATTAAAATTTAGTTTATTGACTGAACAATAAAGATAACTACAATTATGAGAAGTAATTTTTTACCAATTATTATAACGCATTCGCAAAAATTATCTTTGATGAGGACATAAACTATTACGTAAATCATAGATGTTCATATATTTAGTATAAACTAATTGCTTATAAATTCTATAAACCATCGTCCACCAATGCAAATCCTCATAATGAGATTGAAAACATAACAACATGTATACTTGAGACACTGAATGAGAGTATTTACTTTCTGTCTAATGGTATCAGTTTGTTGATTAATAACCATCGCTGAGTGCATGCTCTCATCTTCAACCTAACAGTGTTGATATATGAAAAACAAAACAGTAGTCACTCTATAGGAGTTTACCAAAAATCAGAACTTGAAGCACTATTATTACATGGGTAAGAAAGAATTTTAGGACTTTTTCAGATTAAAATAACACATAAGGAGTCATATTTAGTTTTGATTCATATCCTTAGTAAATGATATAGGTGAAATGACTTGTGAAAGTTACATTAAAGCAAATGATTAATTAGAAAATATTTATTTATGTGAATATATATATGTATCTGTTAGTGTACATGCCCACATGCCTGAGTGTGCTTGTGTGTTAGCATGTATGTGTGTGGGTGATTGTGCTGTGTGCATGTTTGGGGAATCATTAGGTGTATGTATTAAAATTATTTTTTCCACTGGTCAATTATGTCAAATAGTAGCAATTTTTAATATTCAATGTAATATATGTCATAGCTTCTGACCATCAGAGTATTATCATTATTAAATAAAATAAATGTGTATTTTTCTATTTCCTTTGGTTTTATGCTTTTGATTACCTAATATTTAAAAATTTAAAGCTGATATTACATACAGTTCTATTATTACAACTGCCATCACTTCTTAAGAACATACTTTTCTAAGCTAATTCATATAATTAATCTTTCAGATTGTTCTGTGATGTTGCACTGGTATAAAATCTTTTTGGGAGTATCTGGAATAGTAAATGCTATTTTGGTTTTGACTTTGCTCTCCCTGACTCTGTTGGGTAAGTTAAAATTTCTTTAATGATAAATATATGAAAAATATTCACTCCCTTCTTCTGACTCTTTTTTGTAGTTATTCGCACTTCCTTACATTAACAAAGGTTTACTAGGGAGCTGCTACATATAGATAGGTGCAGTGCACTTCCTGATAATGTACTTAACATGCAGACAAATCAGATACGTATCTTGTCCTCAGGCACATTCAGTCTGATAAGAGGGAGAATGTATATGTGTGTGTGTTTGAGATTCTATGTATATTTGGAAACCATATTTTTTGATATGTCAGACACTTGTGAATAGATAAAATTCTGTAATTTTTCTTAAGCATTTTTATACATTTTATCGAGGTTGTATTTAGTTTAGTATTGGTTTTGTCTAACAAATACTTACTGAGCAACTACTATATTCT
>NW_011888897.1:309780-345195 GCF_000151845.1 Pteropus vampyrus | reverse complement strand
AAATATGAAAACTTAATTGTGATAAGGCAGTATGTAAATATTTTTTATTTTTTACTTATCCTTTTGAAATACAAAATAGATCAAAGTAATTATATCTAAGAAATTATCCATTATGATTTTAAGCTTAGAAGTTCCAATCATAAAGAATTTAGGAAAACTACCTCTTCTACTTTTGATTTATTTTTAGTTTAATTTAACATTTAACTCTTTGAATTTTTGACATTTATTTTATAGTATGATATATGATGAAGGTGCAGATTAATTTACTTTATAATTATTTATCAAAGAGTTTTTCTCTAATCCCTTAGTTTGTATTTTCATCTTTATCACATATAAAAATATCATCTATATATGGTTTACTATAATTATCTTTCTGTTTTACATGTACAAGTCCCAAAGTCCCAAATCAATTAAAATACTGTAATTTTACCACATATTTTACATTCTGATTCCTCATTATGTTGGATATCATAACACAAACTTTTCAGTTAAGAAAGCTTTGATAGGTAAAAATGAAATCATAACCACCATTAAATATTCATTAGTCTAAATGCTGTACATCAAATTACAAGATAGTGATTTCCTATTACTTTTTTCTTCTTGTTTAATTAAGGTAATATTCACAAACATAAAGCTAACCATTTAAAATTAAACAGTTCAGTGGTGTTAGAGCATTAAATGTGCAACCACCATATCAGTCTAGTTTCAAAACATTTTCATCACTCAAAAAAGAAATTACATACGTAATAACTAATTATCCTCTTTGCTCCCCTGTCCCCACCAGCTCCTAGAAGTTACTAATCTGCTTTCTGTTGCTATGGATTTACCTGAATACTCATATAATGAAATCATAATATTTGACCTTTTGTGTCTTGCTTCTTTTACTTAGCTTAATAACATTTGGAAGTTCAAACATGTTGTACGATGTATCAACACTTCATTTTTTTTTTATTATTGAATAACATTTCATTACATGAATAAACCACAATTTGTTTAAGGTGGCAATACTAACCAAAATGGTTTACAGATTCAAAGAAATTCCTATCAAAATTTTATTTGTTGTTCAGAAATGGATGAGGTGATCCTAAAATTCATATGGAATTACAAAGCATCTTGAATAGTAAAAACAATTTTTTTCCATCATAGTGAACATTCAATATTATTTTATATTAGTTTCAGGTATAGCAAAAACAATCTTGAAAATAGAAAACCAAATTTGGAAGACTGACATTTTCCAATATCAAAACTTACTACAAATCTACAGTAATCAAAGCAGTGTTGTACAGGTCTTAAAATAGACGTATAGATCAATGGAATAGAACTGAGAGTCCAGCGTTAAGCCCATACACTTATAGTTGAATGGTTTTCGATAAGGGTTCCAAACCATTCAATGTGGAAAGAACAGTCTTTTCTACAAATGAGACTTGACCAACTGGATCGCCATATGCAGGGAATGAATTTGGATACATAGCTAATACAATATAAGAAAACCTATTCAAAATGGATCAAAAACCTTAATATAATAGCTAAATTTTAAAAAATTTACGAGAAAAATATATGTAAATCTTTATAACCTTTGATTAGACAATGATTTCAGATATGATATCAAAAGCATAGGTGACAAAAGAAAAAATAGATTAAATGAATATCACAGAAAGTAAAGACATTTGTTCATCGAAGGGCATTATCAAAGAATTGAAAAGGCAAAACAGCAAATTATATGTCAAATTATATATCAAATAGATACCTAGTATCCAGAATATATAAAGAACTCTTATAACTAACTCCAAGACTAACAAAAAACCCAAACAACTTAATTAAAAAATGGGCAAAAGACAAAAAAAATTTCTCCAAAGAAACTATACAAAAATTCAATAAGCACACAAGAAGTTGCTTAACACGATTAGTCATTAAGGAAATGGGAAATCAAAACCACAATGGGAAACCACTTCACACCCACTAGAGTAGCTATAGTCAAACAAAAATAATAAGTATCGGTAAGGACCTGAAAAATTGTTCATATGTTGCTGGTAGAAATATAAAATGGTGCCGCACTATGGGAAACAATTTGACAGTTCCTCAAAAACTTAAACATAAAATTATCGTATGATCGAATCTTAAGTATATACCCAAAAGAATAAAAACAAATGCCACACAAAAATTCATATATGAATGTTTATAGCAGAAATATTCATAATAGCCAAAGCAGGCCAAATGTCCATCAGTTGATAAATGGATAAGCAAAATGTTCTACCTCCATGCAATGGAATATTATATAACTATAAGAAAGAATGAGATACGGGTACGTGCTTATATTGGATGAACCTTGAAAACTTTATGCTAAATAAAAAAGCCAGACACAAAAAGCTACATATTATATGATCCCATTTATATGAAATGTCCATCATAGTCAAGTTTATAGAGACGAAAACAGATTAGTGATTGCCAAGGCTAGAAGTGGGGGAAATGGGTAGTGGCTGCTTAATGTTTATGAGGTTTCATTTTTGAGTGATAAAAATATTTTGGAATTAGTCAGATTTGCACAACACTGTGGCTGCACTAAAATCTATGATATTTTAAATGATTAAATAGCAAATTTTATGTTACATGAATTTTACCTCAATTAAAAAAAGATTGTATTGGCCACAAGTTTGAATAGTTATATTGGCCTGCACTTAGATTTTTATATATACTTCACTTTTCTCCCATTATTATGACAAAAGTCTCAGATATTTTTAATTTGAGAATAACTCAATTTAACTTTAAGAAAATCAAAAGATTTTATGAACTCGTAATTATGAAGGGATTTAAAAAATTAATATCGATATTTTTAATATTAAAAAGACAATATTAAAAGATTTACAGATATAAAACAGGGATAGAGATTCTAAAACTTTATATGAATGAATTCTAAGCAAAAAGTATAGATATTTCATTTATTCTTTCAAATAGCATTAATATAATATATATCTTCATAGGTTAATGTTATTATAGTAAATATATTAGATGATGGAATGAAAAATCTCTTATGTATAAGTTTTGCTTTATCTTACTAAATTAATTTCCTTAAGTTCCAAGAATTATTATTTATGTTTTAAACACCTTGTGAGTCTGAACACTTTGTTATGAGTAATTTTATTATAGCTCCACTTTTATTCATGTAACACATAAGTATTCTGTCAAGTTTTAGAGATACATAAGTAATTTAATTTTTCTTTGTTTTCCCCTTTTCTCTATAGGATTGTGCCCATCAGAATGGCTCAAATATCAAGAAAAGTGTTATTGGTTCTCTAATGAGTTAAAAAGTTGGAGCGACAGTTATGGGTATTGTTTAGGGAGAAAATCTCATCTACTAATTGTTCAGGACCAACTGGAAATGGTAAGTGGTTTAGTATCATGTTATGACATTAGCCTCTATAAAGCTTTCTTCAAACTTCTTCCCACCCTTCTATTAAATTATCATTTACCTTGATTATTGTTTTGAGGTCCTCTTAAATTTTGAGCTCGAGCCAGTGCCTCACCTGACTCATGCTAGTCCTGGTCTGAAGACTTGTATTCAATTTGCAAGGGGTGTATGTGTATGTGTATGTGTATGTAATATATTATATAATGTGTGAGAAAATTGGATATGAATTAATTAGTATAAGAATCTTCATGCAGTGCTAGTTGTCTAATAAAATTCTAAAATCTTACTTAATATGTTTGAATTATTAAAATGTTATGTTCATTTAGCTACTCGTTACCTACATTTTAGGCTTTTATACAGAAGAATCTAAAACAATCAAACTATGTGTGGATTGGGCTTAACTTTACCTCCCAGAAGAAGACATGGACCTGGGTGGACAGTTCTCCATTAGATTCAAAGATGTGAGTCTTTACTAAAAGGCAATCTGACTTATTGTCTGTTGTGAAACTTATCTTCATAAAGCATCTCTAAGTCCACCAAAAGCCACTCTCAATTAGTTCTTGGCAGTGGAGAATTTGAAGGATGAAAAATAAGTTAATGTTTATTAGAATAATGATGGATATTTTAGTATGGCTTTCAAAGCAAATGAACTTGAAAACAATAATGGTTGCACAGTTATTGTTTAAAAACTATTCATAATTTATATGGAAAGGTGGGCCGAACCATTGTAGTCTTTTGTTTTCAAAGCTTTCAATGTTTACTTTGGCCATTTTTAGTAATTGAAAAACTGTGTGTAATTTTTTGTATTGTATGATTATCAAAGGATTATCATTAAAAGATAAATGAGAAATGAAATACAATACAGAACAAAATAATCCAAAATTCTCTCAGCAATTACATGAGGTGATTGAGGATTTAATATTTTTCATCAATGTTTTTGTGTGCTTATATTAATTTTATAATAAAATGTTTAATTATAAATACAAATAGTAAAACCAGTAAATTCAAATTTTATCCCTATGTTGGTAGGCAGAATAAGGGTTTCAAAGATGTCTATATCTTCGTCCCCAAACCCTGTAACTCTGTTAACATGTATGGCAAAAAAAGACTTCAAGGGTGTTATTAAATTAATAATCTTGAGATGGTATACTCATGCTGGATTATCCAGATGGGCCCAATGTAATCCTGAGTTTTTACAGGAGAAGAAAGTAGGGGCAGAGTCAGAGAAGATGTAAAGACAAACACAGAGGTCCAAGTCATATAACCATAGCCAAGGAATATAGACAGTCTCTAGAAGCTGCAAAAGGCAATTAATAGATTTTCTCATCGTGTCTGCAAAAGGCAGGCCTGCAGACATTTGATTTTACTCTCATGCAACTATAGTTTACTCTCAGTCAAACTATAAAATAATTAATTTGTGTTGTTTTAAGCCACAAAATTTGTGGTAATTCATTACAACAGAGATAAGAAATTAATACACTATGGTAATCAATTAATGATACTGTTGTTATTTTTCCTTCATCCTTATATTATCATTGAATATTACTTATTTTCCATCTCACTGCAAATTAATCAATCTAAGGAAGTCAACTGAAGCCATTGTCTGCAATGGACGATAAAATTACGGGTGTGTATCATCTGAGGATAGAGTTCTATCACTGCACATTACCTGATAGACTACTTAGGAAGGTGCCAACTTAGGTTTTTCGTCATGCCAAATCCACTCAACACTATCTATAAGACTGAGTTTTAACTTTAGACCATGCCTAGGGATTTTTGTTCAAAATATGTTCAATACAGAATTCCAACATCAACTTGGACACAGTGTATTTTCCAATATGAAAATCCAGTACTTATTTGCCCCTTATTAATTTGGAAGTTTTGATGATCACGTGCATCTTGTTCATGACTCTTTCTTAAACTTTTTCTTCAACTTAAATAAATTCCTAATAGAATAAATCGCTAACACTATAGTATTTTGTAGATAATTTTGTTATTGTATTTATTAGATTGCCTTATGGATAAATAATATAATAAATATACAATTTATTTAAAGCTTTCATGGATCAGCTTGTATACTGAGTGCTTTACAAATATTAATTCATTTAACCTCATAACAAATATAATTATCACCATTGTACGAGTTGATATGAGAAACCAAGAAATGTTAAGTGAGCTGTCCATGTAACTTAATCTTATTTTTTAATCTAAGAGACCACATGGAACAATGCAAAGAATACTAGAACAGGAATGTGGGCACACATTTATTCTTAGCTCTGTCATGCAAATAGACTGAGAATTCTGCCACTCACAGACAGTAATACTAAGTTACAGAGACCCTATAATAATGTTTAGCTAGTAAAGATATTTGAAAATATCTTGAAACTTTGAATTACCTTTTAATTGAGCGTGTTAGCTGCAAATACAAATGGATATCTTCAGCAAAAAATGATTAATAATGTATTTATTCTCCCTTCCGAAGATTCTTCATAAAAGGACCAGCTACAGAAAACAGCTGTGCTGCCATCAAGGAAAATAAAATTTACTCTGAAACCTGCGGCAGTGTTTTCAAATGGGTTTGTCAATATTAGAATTTCAAAAAAATTGACAGTGGAATAATCAATAGTCAAAGTTTTGGGCCTATTAGGTTCTAATATTAATCTTCAGGAGTAAGAATTTAAAACTGTAATTAAACACCAAAATCTCATCTCCATTTTCCCTCCATCATCTACATTTGTCCTAGTCTCATAATAATCTATGTTAACAATTTAAAATATACTTTTTTATATATGCTAACATAATCCGATGCATTTATGTTCAGAATTTTTATTATTTTTTATTTACAACAAATGTTATTAAATTATGCCTGCTTTTCTGTATTTAGCTTTTTTATTATTAATAATACTTTATGCAAATTTTATATAGTTCTGAGTTGCAACATAGAGTGGATTTATACATTCTTTATTCATTTCTTGATGAGCATGAACTTTTTTCCCCAGGATTTTGCTATTATAAACTATCTATAGTTAATATTCTAAAGATTTTCTTAAGTAATAGCACTTTTATTTCTATGACATAAACCTTAAAACTGAAATATTGGGTAAAATGTGTTAAATATGTTGTTTACTTTAGACTTTATAAAACTTTTATCTAATCCTAGAAATGATCACAAACTTTTAAGAAGATTATGTATTCAGAAAATAGTTAAAATTTTTCCTGAACTTCTTGAGAATTAGTTGCCAAATTGATGTAATTTTATTATGAAATTTCCAGTATCATTGGATAACATTGTGTATGTTTCCTACAAAACAATATCTTAATCACAATACAATTATCAAAATCAACAAATGAACATTGCCACCATACTCCCAACTAAATCTCAGACTCCCTTCGGGGTTTCTGAATTCTCACAATAATGTCCGTTAGAGTAAAACACCCAGCTCAGACTCATTTCCTGCATTTAGATATTATGTCTCTTTAGTTTCCTTCTAGCTAAAGAAGTTCCTTACCTTCCTTGACATTCACGACCTTGACATTTTGAGTATTACAAGCTGGTTATTCTATAAAATGCTCTTGAATTTGAATTTGATTATTTCTCGTGGTTTTATTCATGTTATGACTCCTTGGCAGGAATGGTAGAGAAGTGATGCAGGGAAGCTGTCTTCTCACTGTGTCCTTTTAGATGGTACACAATTTTATTTGTCCCATTACTGACGATACTCACTTTGTTCACACGATTAAAGTAGTATCTACCACACTTCACTGTCAAGTTACTTTTTTCCTTTTGTGATTAATTTTTCTTGTGTGTAGGGAGTGGCCAAGATGGCCTTAAGATTTTCCTCAGCTTGCCTAAACTTTGTTTCACTCATTCTTACTATGTACCCCTGGCCTCCTTTTTAAAGAGCATTTATTTTAGAAAATTATAAATGGAAATTTTTTCTCTGCGCCTTTGAGATGTAAATTTTTGTAAATCCTCTTAAGATTTTACAACCTAGAAATGTCTTTTTCAAGGACCTGGGAGCCATCCCTTTGAAATGTAATCATAAAGAAAGATAGCACCCTTATTTCTCAGTTTCTGTGGGAGGGTAGAAGACGACTTCAGTGGGTTCTCAGCTCCAAGTTGTAAAACCACCTCCTATCATGAAGGTCTAATTTTCCTTTGCGTAAAGTCATGTAGCAAACAAAGATGATGTATGATCTCCACCTTACCCCAGCTCTTAAAAATCCCGCTGCCTTCTGTTTCAGCAGATTTTTGTTCAAAGTGAGTTCTGGCTTATTTCCTCTATTGCTATAGCCTATTATAAAGTCTTCCTTCTTCGAGTAACATTTTTTAATGCAATTTTTGCTTTGACAAGAGGTACTTCTAAATTTTATGAATCTCATTCATCATTAAAATTTCAATTTATTCATTTTTGTATGTGTATCTTTGTGGACTCCCATTTTCACATTTCGTTCAATGGTTCATTATCTCCTATTTTGATGGTCAAATAGTTCCAAACATAGTCATAAGAATTATCCTTCAAGGTGACATCTGTATCCCTGATCTCCACAATCCTTTGCTGGTTTGTAGTTTTTTTCTTTAATGGTAATAACCTCAGCAGAACACTAGTAAACATTTTTGTCAATGTTTGAATGGGCCTTTATGTTCTAGCCTGATTCAAAAACATTAATAATATAATGAATCAGGTAAATATAAATTTAAAACTGTTTATTTTTCCAAATAATTTGCTTTTCTTTGTATTTTTCAAAATATTATATTTTATTTTCTGTCCTCTCATCTAATATTTAAGCTTTATGTGGGCAAGGATTTTGCCTTTTGGATTTCTATTATGTCATTACTTAAAGCAATGCCTGACACATCATAGGTGCTCGATAAATATTAGTTGAATCAAATTCGATAGGTGTTATGAAGAAAAGTTGCATAATACTTATGAAAATATTGTTAGGTAGCTAGTTGGACATGAGCAACAGGAGAACAAAGAAATAGAGGCCCAGCCTAGAGATCACTCAAAGAACACCTTATTGGTGATTAGGAATCCCTCCTGCACCCCCAGAGACAAAGGACGGGAGGGCCAAAATCTATAGCTGGTTTAATCTGGCTACAGACACATGCACAAAAGGTTACCACCCTAACCTGCCCACAACCTCAGCCTCATTATGCCATCATTTTAATACCATGTTTATTCCTGGAAGTTCATGAATCTAATTATAACCAACTATATTCTGGGTAAGCACATGTGCACTAGGCAAAGTGTTATACAGCAGCTAAATGTCAATCAAAATTACCTCATGTGCTAATCACCTAAGAACAACTTTGTAATGGCCATCACGGCCCTAATATAATGCAGACCTCTCCCTCTCTTGGAATTATAGCTCTCTATCTTACAGGCTATAACCCTTGCCCAACCTCCCACTGAGATACATATCCACATTTCCAGTGGTTAGCCAGTTCTAGGCTTGCCATGTCTTCTACCTTAAAATGTGCTTTTAATAAATAATACTTTTCATCATTGTCACAAAGTAGAAATTCATTTCTTCATCAGTGATAAGAACTGAGACCTGTGTGTTACCAGAACTCCGATCATCACAACAGTAACAATATAAAGTAGGAGGATCTGATGTTGTCACTGAATTTGGCTAGTACTTCATTAAATAATGTGACGAATTTATATCTGAAGTAAGTAGAATTAAATAGAAAGAAGAAATTTTCCAAGAGGTGAAAAAACTTTTGGGTTCAGTGAGTATGTTATGCTTTTACAAAATGCAAACAAAGCCTGTGTTAGTAAAGGTCAAGAAAGGATAAGCTGGGTGTGAAATATGGATGTAAAATAGGAAATGTCATACATGCCATGTAAGGATTCCCACTTTCATTTCAAAAAGCAATTGGAAGCCAATTAGCAAAGTAACCCGGTCAGTTTTGAGTTTCAAAATCATTACCCTGGCGATAGTAGGGGAAAAGGAATATGAGGAAGTGGATACCAATTCACTATTAGGCAAGAGATGATGAACCAGTATGAAAGCTTTGATGATAAAGAGAAGTGAATTGAAATATAAACATTAATAAGACTTATTGATTGACTGAAATGATAGATGAAGAAAACAACATTATGGATAATACCAAGTGTCTGTTTTTATGTAACTAGTTGGATGGTGGTTCACATTAATGCACTAACAGTGGCCTTATTTGGGTGGAAAATTATAAATTAAATTTTAGACATGTTTGGATTAAGGTACAGTTGAGACACGGAAGTGGAGTAGGCAGTTAGATATTAAAACCTGAAATTCAGGGAGAGTTTCATCGTGGAATAGGTGGATATTGACCGCAATTATTAAAAGAGATTGCCTAGGAAGGAGTACAAAGGGATAAGAGAAAAAGGCCTAAAACTATGGGAAGGCTAACATATTTGACAGGGACAAAAAAAGTGTACTGAAATCAGAGAAAGCAGAGAAGTCAGGGAGCCAGAAGGAATCTCAGGGGAATACGATGTTGCAGAATTCTTAGAAGACAGTATTTACAGAATGAGGAAATAGAAAATTAATGTTAAATACTGCCTGAGAAAACATGAGAGATGTTAACTGAAGCAAGTTCACTGGATATGGCAATACTGATTTAGGGTGATTTGATGAGTGCTGCTCTTGTCCACTTTTGTAGCATGATAGGTAAAACTAGACTGGACTGAACTGAGATGCCTGGAGGTTATATTTTTCCTTAACTTAAGAAAGAGCCTTGAAACAAGAAAGAGACATTCTAGCTCAGGCTTGTATTCAAGAAAGATGGAATATAGAAATGAAAATAAACTGATCTTGAATACACAATGTACAAGTTTGTTAACACTGCTGCAACAATGTATCACAAATTGGGTTTGTTAAAACAGAAATTTATTGTTCCCATTTCTGGAAACTATAAATTCAACATGAAAGTCTGCTGGGTTATATATTCTTTCAGATGGCTCAGGGGGCGAAACCTCCCTTGTTTCTCCTAGATAACAAAAAAAAAAAAAAAGTAAAAGAAAAAGAAAAAGAAAAGAAATAAATAAAAATAGCAAATAAGAATAGAAAAGAACTATTAAAAACACTAGATAAAACAGTACTAATGTTGAAATGTTAAAAGCACTTTCCGTAAAATGTGACAAATATCGTCACAAATTTGTGACAAGTCACAAATATTAACTGCCAATATTCTCCTGGCTATCTTACCCATTTTAATTAGATAAAAAATAAGTAATAGTTACAACAGGAAAAAATAAAACTCTTATTAGATGCTTTGTTTTGCAGTATTTAAAAGAATCTACAAATTATTAGAAATTATGAGAGCTTTCAGAATGGATGTTGAACAGAAGAATAACCCAAAATAGTCACATTTCGATATAGAAACAATTATTTTAAAAGATAATAAAATTAAATAATTGTAAAAACAAAAAAAAAATAGATACATGTAATAGGGATGTGTGTGGTAAATAATTTTCCATAACTGTTTAGAGAAATTGTATGTTATTTAAAAAGATAAAAACAATACAAAGTTAATAAGAAAATAATGTTATAAATACAACACTCCGAGCATTCACGTATAGAGTATGAAATTACAAGATTCTTCTAAATTGCTATTGAAAAGCAAAGACTCATGTCATTTGAAAAGTAAAAATACAAATTGAAGGAAATTACTTTAACAATTATCAAGATGTATTATCAGACTATAATATTAAAGCAGTAAAATGTTGAAAGTTATACAGAAAGAAAGAAAAAAAGGTTACCGATTAAAACAATCCCACCAATGGTTATAAGTCTATCATCAGAAACATTTACCTTGCGCCTTTTTTTCCCCTGCAAATCCATTTTCTTTCTGTGTAGCATCTAGCTGTTGCTGCACCATCATCACTGAGGTAAGCACATTTTTCATTCCCTCTCACATCAAACCTACAATAGAGAGATTAAATACTACTTACTGAGGAGTTCTATGATTTCTCCCTTGCCCAATGACATCTTTTAAAAATATCTTTTTAAGGACCTAAAAAAGTGCACTGTGATGCAGTACTCTCATGCTAGGGTTAAGATATCTGTAACTTTGGACAATAAGAGTTTGTCTTCCAAGAATCTATATTTGTTAAACTGAAATTAATTTAGTTACGTATAATCAGTGGAACTACCAGTTCATACCAGTTCATATTAACCAATGGTTCTTAACCCCAGGCAATTTTGACTTCTCCCTGCTCCCCACAAGAGACACTTGACAATAACTGGAGATATTTTTTGTTGTCACAAGTGGAGTGGAGAGGAAAAAATTGCCCCTATTAGTGGGTAGAGGCCAGAGATGATGCTGACATTCCACAATGCACAAGAAAGTGACCCTTCCCCATGGCAAAGAACTATTCAGTCCAATGTGTCAGTTGTATTGCTATTGAAAAATTCTAATATGAACTAAGTGGTTAAAGGGGCTGGTAGTCATCATTTGGGCTGGTTATACTGAGGTTATGGGTGCAGTGAACTCAGGTCTTTAGACCCAATTTGCAAATAAAATCAAGCTAAAATAACAAATTCATAAATTGTAAACGGTGTCAGCAAACAGGTAGCATAAAGCTTGAAATATGAATATAGAATTGGAGAAGATAAGCAAAAATCAAACAAAAGTTTAATTTTTTTGACTGTGTTTATGAATATCAGGTCTTCATTTTCAAAATAACCAACTAGGAGACTTTCTTAGAGCTCGATTCCCAGCCTCTCTGGCTGACTCTTGGAACTATTCTCAAACATGATTCAATCTTCTCCATTCCATCTTTTCAACATGCATACAAATCCTGGGCTCTAGAGAAATGTTACTAATGCACAAGTTCTAAAGAAGGTTGTACTATCTAAATTTAAATAATGGCAGGAAAAAAAACTCACCACTTGTTAAATATGATTCCATTTATCCATTTTCCCGTTTGACTTTCTGTCATGTGCAGCCCGATCCAATGATCAGAAGTGCATTTGTGTTGTCTAAGAAAATTCTTTAAAGACAAAATAAATTTTATAATTTTATGTGTCAGTTTTTACTAAAACCTATCATGTTTCTCTTGCTGTTTAGGCTGTGAAGAGCAAGGTGAGAAATATTTAACTCCTAGCTACAACAGGAAACAGTTATGGCATTTTGAAAAAATATTTAACCCACCGATCCTCAGTCTTCTTATCTATGAAACAAAAATATGAGATATATTTTCTTTAAGACACTTTTTGATTCCAAATTGATATAATTCAATATGAAAATCTATTCTAGAATTTTTAAACAATAAACTTCTGAAAAGACATAGTTTTCCATTTGAGCTCTTGTTCAGATATTTTTATGATGTTTTTCCTCTTTCTTGTAATTACTAGTATATTGAGTTTAATGTTTTACATCAACTTTTCCCCAAAATTATCACGTGTGTGTACACACATACCCTTCATACATCTAATTTCATTAGAATTTAATTATCATATTTTATTTTTTGCCAACTATTTTGATTTTTAAAGATATCACTTAAGGAAAAATATAATTTTCCTGATATTTCTTTTTCTTTCTTATTGATATAATTTTGAAATTTCTTGCTACCTACGAGCCCTTTTTTACCATAAAATTGTCTTATATATAGAAAGTCATCGAGTCTACTCTGCTACTAAATACCTAAGAAATCATAAACTTTATATTACATCACTGCATGTTTCAATTTTATAATAAATATAAGGAAATTATGACTGATCACAACATTAGGGTCCATTCATATCTAATAATTATTTACATTTTAATAAACCATCTTCTGTAGCACTTTATGAATGCATTTGAAAAAATTTTCAATTAATTGGGCTAAGCTTTGGCATTATAAAAGAACAGATTAATAAAACATTCTCTTTGGATTCTGAGGGTTTTATTTAGTGGGAAAAAAATATAAACATAGAGTTAGAAAATATTCTATGAGATAGGAGAAGATAATCAATATCATGAGTATAGGCAAAATTTGAGTTTATAGGAAAAAGGATCTGCTTTTTATGGGAGACTTTCAAATAGAATATGTTCTAAGAGGTGGATATGGAAGGGAAGAGAAGATTCCATTATAAGTACAGAAGATAAGGGAGAAAAGAACATTCGTAGTGTAGGCTTAGGAAAGAGTTTGTTTGACAGTAGAAAAAATATATACAAGAAAGGATGAATTTAGTGTGTGTGTGTGTGTGTGTGTGTGTGTGTGTGTGTGTGTGTGTGTAGATGGGGTTCAGTAGTTATGGTCTTGGTGACAGGCAACTGAGAGTTGGATTTCTGAGAGCCTGTCCTATGAAAAATATTAATTGTCATTTGCCTAACAAAGAAATGCCCATTAGCTCCTTGTTAAAAATGCAAGATAATTTTAAGTAGATGAAAATAAATACAAAAATATTTCATGAAACAAGTTCCATCTCATTTTAACTAAGGAAAACATTTTTTAATTTAAATAAATATATATAATATTTTAAACTATTTTAAATAAATGATCCTTTAAAATTCTTGTGTACATTACTTTTATCACTCCACAGATAGGTTTACATCATTCTATTTGTCTCTAAATTGTGTCTAGATCATGTAGTACATAATAGTCATCTACAATCTTCAAAATATATCAGGATATTGTATGATCAGTCTTTTTTTTTTTTTTTGGATGCAAACAATACAGTAATTCTTATCTGATAGTTTCATGATTTCTCTTGATTTTAAAACTAATTATTTTTGTATACTTTTTTTGTGTTCCATGATATTCACTATTTTCTCTTTGTCAACAAGAATCTTATAAGTGAAGATTTAAAAAATATTTTGCCTTGTTATTTCTTTATCCTTCAAAAATTTTTCTAACACTCAGTATTTCTCCATCTTGCTGCTAACAGCCTTTTTTTTTCCCCCACAAGAGGAACTGTAAATGACAGTTTAAAGATTACTCAAAATGTTCACTGCAAAAGTCTTGTAAAATTCAGGAGTGAAACTATTGATTGACTGCAGAAGGTTTTTCCACTTAGTTGAGGCTGTATATTTGATTTTCTGTGTCTAGTCAAAATATCTAGTTTTTCACATTTTATCCTCAATTCTTTATTCTTTGTTTCTTCCAAAATAGTTTAGTTTCCTTGTACTGATCTATAAATTGCTCCAGTTTGGCTTTTCCATTTATGTTTGAACTAATCTTCAGGCAGATTACATAAAAATACTTTGTTCATCATAGCAATAACACACAATTCTCTTTTAATAATGTCGACTGCTGTGCAGTACTCTTTACAACTTAAACATTTAATTGTACATTATTCACAAAAAAATTCAAATCAAGCTACACTACCTCTTACATTGACCCTTTACTTTTAAAGAAACTAAATAAAAGTAAAAAAGATATGCTTATCACAGAAGTGATTTGGGGAAGTAAAAGATTTCACAAGTGCAGAGCTACAGAGTTTTGTAATCTCCTATTACAGTTCTTGGAGATTCTCTTTTTTTCATAACATTTTTGCCAAGAAAAATCAACATTTATTCAACAAAGATCCATAAGCATTTAATCTGTATCTGCCTTTCTGCTGTAGCAAAAGATACAATTTCAAATAAAACACAGTATCTGCTCATTGCAAGCTCATGTTCCAGGCTATGGGGAAACTTTCAATTATATACCTATTGCATTACTGGTAGTAAGTGCTCTGATGGAGGCTGCAGTGGGACCTCAGACACAGACAGCAAAGCAAGACTAAAAAGTCAGAAGAAGGTTCCTCAAAGAAATGGAGACTCAACCTTCCTGCGGCAATTCTCTCTTTAGCTATCAAGTCTACTACTTGATATAAGTTTTACACTATCCAAACAAATTATCACCATTTTTTTTCAACTGTATCTTCCATGGCATGTTATGAACATCTTCAATATTCTGTATATATGGAGAGGCATGTGGTAAAAGTTTTAAAAATCATAATGGAATTTGAATATTTTCAATGCCCCTACTCAATAAAATTTATAAGGAATGTCTATTAGATTACTTACCATTTCCTCTTTATTATTAATCACAGTTAGGTCAGCATGCTGAATAGAACAGTTATATCTGCTTGAATTCCAATCTCCTTCTTGTTTAGAAAAATAATAGCAATTATTTTGGAAACCAATCCAACCATCTTGGCAACAACGATGAAGAGACCAAACTACTGTAAATAAAAATGAGACAATTACACATTTTAAGCCAGATGAAATAATATTCCTCTGTATCTGAGATCATTGGGGAAAGATACGACTATGATGTAAAAGATTATGATCCTAATTAGAATTGCCTATCTATTGCATAACAAGTTAAAAAAATTCATGCTTTGTTAAATGACAGCAGTTCAGGATTTGACAGGACACTCATATTTCTTTCAACTCCAACCTCAGTGATACACGGGCCTTCCTGGAGCAACGAGCATGATTTCACTTGTGTTAAGTTACTCTTGCCATTTCTGGGTAAGTGAAATATAATGAAATCATAGCATTATCTGTGGGTAATAAAAATACGAGGCTGTTATAAAGCTATGACACATGTATTAAACTTTAAGGAAACAATAAAAATAATAAAACAGAGTCTATAACTAATAAGATATGTGTTGGATTGCCTATTGTCAACTAGGTACCACCATCACTGGTTCTGGATTAACCAATGAAAAGAATCTGCATGAGATTTGGAAGGTGGAAGTAAAGCAGAAGCCGTTATTCTCGGAGACCTGAGGCATAGAAAGTTCACATGCCTTCTTATGCGTTTCCCTTTCGTAGTTATCACAGCTAGATGTATTGGCTTGTTAGACTTTTCTCTAATCTCTGGGTTCTCCAAATACATTAGTGCTTTAAGCCAAAATTATTACTGATTCTTTCTCCTCTGCTACAAAGTCTTCCAGACCATTTTTCCCCAGCTCCTCCCACAATTATGTTATTTCTAATTCCTATATTGAAGTCCTATTCTTGAAAGATCTGTAGTGTTTACTCTTCTGAACACACACAGACTAAATGATTTTTTTTTGTTTTTGTTTTTGTTTTTATGCTCAGTTCTGCATTATACTTCTTTATTAATTTGTGTACTGTTGTATCCTAGAGTCTTTTAAGGGAAGAAAAGGGCACGCTGGTGAAGGAGGTGCATGGAGCACAGGCAGAATGAAGGCCTCCTTTCACAATCATGTTATTTCTAATTCCTAAATTGAAGTATTATTCTTGAAACATTTGTAGTGTTTACTCTTCTGAACATATACAGATTAAATCAGTTTTTGGTACCAAAGTGGTTCTAATGAAATAAAATCTTAAGGATGAGATATAGTATAGGTTTTTTAATGCAGTTTGCTTTAAAGGCATTAATCTAATTACCAGTGTAAATGGGAAACTGGTGACTTAGGGTATGTATGCAAAGGCAAAACAATCGATTAAATTATTATCTATAGTCACCTGATGCCAAGTACCTACAACAGCCTTCTCTTAATCATTGATATTACAATGAGTTAAAAGTGTAAGAATAATAATATCTGAACACCATGATTAAAAAAACTAAGCCAGGTGACATACGCAGAGAGTTACATGCAACAACAAATGAATGTACACTTTTTTTAATGCATATGAATCATTTCCCAAAATACAAGACAATAAAGTGGTAATGATAAATTCTTAAAAATTGAAGATTTTTACAGTATGACACCTGATTGCAGTAGAATTGAGCTGGTTCCTTGCAAATAATAATAAAATCAATAAGCCTCTATTCAGACTAACTAAGGAAAAAAGACAGAAGACACACATGAACAATATCATCAATCAAAGAAAAGACATTATTACAGATCTCATTGAAATTTAAAAGATAATAAAGTAATACTACAAATAACTCAATGCCCACAAGTTTGATAATCTAGATGAAATGCACCAATTCCTTGAAAGATATAATCTTCCAAAACTACACAAGAAGAAATGGACAATTTGAATAAGGCAATATCTATTAAAGAAACTAGATCAATAATCAGTAATGTCTCAAAACAGAAAACACCAAGCTCAGATGGGTTCACTGGTAAATTCTACCAAACATTTATGAAAGAACTTATGTCAATTCTCTACAGTTTCTTTCAGAGAATAGAAGCAAAGGGAATAATTCTTAACCCATCATAAGGCCAGCATTATCTTAATATCAAAATCAAAGACATTATAAGAGAACTACAGACCAATATCTCTCATGAACATAAAGGCAAACATTCTCAACAAATTCTCAGAAAATCAAATCCAATAATGTATAAAAAGAATTATACATCACAAAAAAGTGGAGTTTATTCTAGCTCTGCAAAGCTGATTCAATATTGGATAATCAATTAAGGAAAGCCATTACATCAACAGGTTAAAAAAGAAATATCACATGATCATATCACTATAAGAATTTGACTAAGTCTAATGTTCATTCATGTCAAAAATTCTCATTAAACTAGTAATAGAGAAGAATTTCCTCAACTTGATAAGGACTATTTACAAAAACCCTACAGCTAATATCATACTTAATGGTGACAAACTAGAGACTTTCTCACCAGGATTAGGTGCAAGGCAAGGATGTTCCTTCTTAACACTTTTTAAAAATATCATACTGGAAGTTCTACCTAATGCAATAAGACAAGGAAAGGAAATAAAATACATACAAATTATGAAGGAAGAAATAATCTGTCTACAAATGGCATGATTGTTCTGCCGAAAATCTGAAAGAATTGAAAAAAATTAAAACTTCTGAAACTAAGTGATCATAGCAAGGTTGGAGGATACAGGTTAATATATAAAAGTCAATCGTTTCCTTAAGTAAAAAAAAAATAAACAAATATTTGAAATTAAAAACATAATACCAATTATATTAGAACCCCACAAAATGATATACTTAGGTATAAATCAAACAACATATGTACAGGATGAGAAAAAAATACAAAATTCTAATGAACAAAATCAAAGAACTAAATAAATAGAGAGATATTTCTTGTTCATGGATAGGAAAACTCATATTCTCACTATGTCAGTTTTTCCCTAATTTGATCTGTAGATCCAATTCAATCCCAATCAAAATCTCAACAAGTTATTTTGTAGATATCAACAAACTCATCCTAAAATTTATATGAAGAGGGAACAAACATGTAATAGCCAACCCAGTATAGAAGGAGAAGATCAAAGTTGGAGAACAGACATTACTCAACTTTAACACTTACTATAAAGCTACAGTTATCAAGAGAGTGTGGTATTGATAAAACAAGAGACAAATAGATCAATGGAATAAAATAGAGAATCCAGAAATAAACTGCCATAAATATAGGCAACTGATCTTTGACAAGAAAGCAAAGGCAATACAATAGAGCAAAGACAGTATTTTCAATAAATGGTACTGGAACAACTGGATCTACATTCAAGAAAATGAATCTAGACACAGATCTTTCACCCTTCACAAAAATTAACACAAAAGTGTTCAAAGATTTAAGTTTAAAACACAGAACTATAAAACTCCCAGGGGATTACATAGGACAAAACCTAGATAACCTTAGGTATGGTGAGGACTTTTTAGATACAACACCAAAGACACAGTCTGTGAAAGGAATAATTGATAAGCTGGACTTCATCAAAATGAACAACTTTTGCTCTGTGAAACATAATGTCAAGAGAATGAGAAGATAAACCATAGACTGGGAGAAAATATTCGCAAAAGATACATCTGATAAACTACTGTTATCTAAAATATTCAAAGAACCCTTAAAATTGAATAATAAGAAAACAAAACCTAATTTAAAAATAGGCAAAAAGCCCAACTGTTAAATTGTTTGCCTTACTGTTAAATTGTATACCTGAAACTTACTGGATTTCATTAACCAGTTACCATAAAAAAAATAAATAAATAAAATAAAATAAAATAAAAAAATAGGCAAAAAGCCAGAACAGACACCTCAGCAAAGCAGATATGCAGATGGCAAATAAGCATATGAAAAGATGCTCGACATCATATATCACCAGGGAAATAAAAATTTAAGCAACACTGAGATACTACACACATTTTAGACTGACTCAAATCCAGAGCACAGACAATACTAAATGTTCTTGAGTATGTAGAGCAAGAGGAATTCTTGTTACAGGTTGAAATGCAAAATGGTATAGGCAATTTTGAACATAGTCTGGTGGTTTCTTACAAAGCTAACATACAATGTAATATAATTACATTCTTTGGTATTTACCCAAAGGAGTTGAAAACTTACATCCACACTAGAACATGCCAACTGATATTACCAACAGCTTTATTCCTAATTGCCCAAACTTGGAATCAACCAAGATGCCCTTCAGTAGGTGAGTGGACAAACTGTGGTACATCCAGACAATGGATTATTCGGTTCAAAATAGAAATGCGCTATTGAGCCATGAAAAGACAGTGGGAATCCTTAAATTCATATTACTAAGTGAAAGCCAATCTATTTAATTCCAACTATACAACACTCTGGCAAAGGTAAAACTATGGCGACATTAAAAAGTTCAGTGGTTGCCAGGGGTTGAGATGGGAAAGAGAGGAATTGGTAGAACACAGTAGATTTTTAGGGCAGTGAAAATACCCTGGATGATACCATAATGATGGGGACATATCATTATACATTTTTCCAATTCATAGAATGTAAAACACCAGAAGTAAAGAATTAAGTAAATGATAGACTTTTCGATAAATTGATCAAAAGACTATCTGAATGAAAAAAAATATACATCTTGATTATTATATTCTAATACTTATAACAATCAATTTCAAGAGGATTTTAGCTTTCAATGTAAAATAAAATAAAAATGTAATAAGTATAACAGAAACTCTAATAGCTTCATGTTTTTGAAGTACAGGGAATTTCTTAAACTGGATGCAAAATGTAGTAACAATGAAGAAAAGCAAAAAAGAAAATTACATTTCCCTAAAATTACGAACTCTGTTCATTTAAAGACATCATATATAGTGGATAAATTTAAAATTAATAGTAGAAGAACATATTTACATTATCTATAATATGTATATAGTGGAAGAGATATTTAAATAGAAATACAGAATATTTTTATCTAATATGTTAAAGAACTCATGAATTACAGTTGAAAAAGAAAGCTAATTCAATAAAAAATAGTGGGAAAATATTTGAACATGTTCATCACAAAACACTGTGGTTAAATGAGCAGTAAACAGGAAAAGGAACTTATCAGTTGGTCATCAGGGAAATTCTAATTAAAACCACAATAAGATACCAACACACACATTTTGTCAGAATGACAACAATAAGTAAAACTGACAAAGTGTTGACAATTATCTTCAGCATCTCACATTCTCATACGCTTTTGATTAGATTATCTACCATTTATGTATTATCTACTAAATTTGACTTACACATACTCTATGGCATAATTATATTCTAAATGATATCCATTATTCACTAAAAGACTAAAAGTATATAAATGTTTAAAGCAAAACAATTTGTAGTAGTCAAAATGTGGCATAATCCAAATGTACATCAAAAGTAGAAAAACTAACAAATTAATATATAGCATGGAATACTCTACAGCAAGGATCTGCAAACTATTACCTGAGGCCAAATTCAGAGGTAAAACTTATTACATTTTAAAATAATCAAAATAATAATAATAAAAATAACCAAAAAGTCAAAATAATTAAAAGAGAAATAATATTTTGTGACACGTGAAATTTAGGCAATATTCAAATTTCCATGTTCAATTTTGTTGCAACACAGCCATGATCAACTGTTTATGTATCTTCTGCAGCTGTTTTTTGCACTACTAATACAGAGTTGAGTAGTTGCAGCAGAGATTATATCCAATAACAGAGCCTAAATTAATTACTATGTGGCCCTTTGTATAAAAATTTTTCTAACCTCCTCTACAACAATAAGTCAAGGAGATTTTGCTACATGTTAGGACATGGAAAAAAAAAAAACAAGCATGATGTGGAACAAAAGAAATGAGATGCAACGGATATATGCAAATTGCATTATTTAATTTATTTTTTATTTGCTTTTATCTTCATTATTTTATTCATGTAAAAGTTTTTAAGTGGGCAAAACTAGTTTATGCAAAAGAAGTCAAAATAGTAATTACCATTATCAGGGTGAACAATTTTGTCTTAATCTTTGCATATCCCAATGCCTTATATGGATCACGTAATTCATAATAATTCATTTATTGATATCCATTAAATATATTGTGACTAATGGGAAGGAAGTGAGACTAATGAGAAAAGACCATGGGAGAAAAGAAAAAAAAAGGACCATATAATAGGAAGCCCTGAAAAAGAAAAAAAAGAAAATAAGTGAAGAAATAAAGGACATAATTTACTCACCTACTATAGCCAAAATAATATTTAAAATGGCAGATGTTATAAATAGAGATATGAAAATCTTACTCTTATGCTTGCTGTAAAAACCTGAAAAACAAACAAACAACAAAACAAGTACATTTAGATTAAGAAACAGGTAAAAAAAAACCCCTAAATTTACTTTCATAAGCACATTTGACAAAGCTCTTTAGGCAATTTTATTCTGATACTTCAAAAAGAGATGACACAAAACAAACTTTTCCTGTTTGTTGTATGAAAAAATAAAATCTGATTTTTTTCCTGTTGTTGAAATTACTCAGGACATCCTTATATCCAATTTAAGTGTCAGAGTCCAAGGAATCAAACATGTATGAGTCTTTAGGGCAGAATTTCCTCAGGCCTAGAGCTACCCCCAGGCCTTTACTATTCTTCCTCTATGATGAAATATTAGCACATTCTAACAATTCTTGAATGTTTCTGAGAAAATCTACTTTCCAACTAATGAGAAATTTATTTTAAAGGATAGACGGCATAGCATATGTGAAAGGCCATGGAATGACAAATCAAAAACTTGGGATTGAGATTTTTGCCACAAATAAGCAATTGGAACTTGGATAAGTCATTTTTTTCTGGTCCTGTATTCTCACATCTGCAGTCAGTAAAACAGAATTAATCTCTGGTCAGAAATTGGTTTTCTTTTATTAGTGTTCATTTAGAGAAAAAATGGTACGTAAGTTTTTCAAAATGAAATATTTATTTTATATGATTATAAAGTATTATTGTAAAATTTTATAAGAATTTTAAGAATTATAAAAGTTACTTAAAGATAGACTATAAACTCATTGAAACATTTATCATTCTTACTTTTTTTTAGTTATTCCTTTGTTAAATACTTTTTTCCATAGCGTATGTACGAAGAAATTTAAAATTCATCTAAATTTACATTACTTAGAGATAACCAGCATTCTTATTTGGGTTGTATTTCTCTAATACTATTTTTATACATATAACCTCCCTTCCAAATACACATAATTTTAAATGAGTACAATCATCATAATATGCTCTTTCCATGCCTGGCAGATTGTTAAAAATGGCCCCCCAATGAATCGTGCCTCCCTGTGTTCATCATCCCTTGGACATATGATTTTGCTACTCTTCCCAACAAGAGGTACATTGTATTTCCTGACACTTGAATACGAATTGGCCTTGTCCCTTGCTTTGACCAACAGAATGTGGTAGAAGTGACAGTCTGGGCTTCAGAACCCAGGCCTGAAGAGATGTTGCAATTTCTACTTTCACTTGTCTGGAGCCCAGGCATCTTCTAAAGAGAGGAAGAGGAGGGAATGGTGAAGGAGAGGGAGGAATAGACAGGGAAGGATGGGGGCAGGGAGGGCCGGAAAGAGAGAGAGAGAGAGAGAGGCGGGGGGAGAGGGGGTGGCGGGATGCGGAGAATGGAAGATAAACAACTGAATCCAGCCACTAAGGCTTGAATCTGTGAGTAATGACATTTGGATGCTCAGACCCTTCCCAAATACACCAGTTGGCATAACATAGGGGAAAGGAGCCATTTCCATTGAATCTTGTCCACATTCCCAACCCATAGAACTACCAGCAATACCATGACTATTGTTTTAAGCCACTAAAACTTTGGGGTGGTTGTTCTCAGAGCAACAGATAAATTTATACATTGTGTAAAAGTGTAATTTGACATCACAATTTTAATGGCTGATAATACTCTTTTCTACACCTATACTCATAAAAATATTTTTTTGTTTCTGATGGATCTTTAAGCAGTTTCCAGTTTCATTCCTTTTTTAAACCAGAACCAAAGTAAGTGTAGTTTAAATGTGTTTTTGCATATTTATCTAATTATCTTCTTAAGATAAATTTTCAAAAATAAATAAGTTGGCGTATATAGGTTAAATGTTCTTCTAAAAGTGTGGTACTAATCTACACTATTATGAGTAATACATGAAAATACTAGTGCCAATAAAAATTCATAATAAAGTAATTTTTATAGATTACCATATGGAGGGAAAAGGGAAAAGGAACACAGCAAAAGAATATCAGCATTGGTTTTGAAGCACTCAATTGTTATTATTTCATCTACTCGAGAAATATAATTATGGAGTTACATATAATTTTGTATATTTCTTTCGAATTTCTGAAAAGTCTTGTCATTAGCTGTGTATTTTTTCTGACTATCCGGAATTTCAAAGCTATATGAACAGTAGTATCTGTAATGCTTTACTTTCCCACCAGCTCCGTTTATTTATTCTTTTATCCTTTAACACATGTTTATTAATCACCTACTATAGTAGTGAGCAAAAAGGCATAATTCATGCTTTCCTGGAATATATATTCAGTGGAAAAGACCGACAATAAGCTGATAAAAATGAATTTAAAAATTATAAATTGCAAAAAGAGCAAGAAAGGCAATAAACAGAGTGCTATGATTGATAAGGGCTTTAAAAGGGTAGGCAGGAGGGTCACTCTGGGGAAAATGACACTAAAACCAAAACCTCGAGCATGAGCAGTGGCTCTCTACACCAAATCTCGTGGGACATATGGGTTTGTCTAAAACTCCCACAAAGATATTTTGGTCTGCGCCAAGAGGTTCTTGATATTTGGTCCCGTCCAAAATGTCCATAAACATATTTGCTTCTCATCAAATTCAAACGGTCCTTAATATTTGCCCCAAATGTCTGCAGTTAAGAAAACGTCCCTGGATTCAAATAGCCCATAACATTTATTTGTACTTTGGGTTTACAGGAATAATAAATTAAAAATGCTACCATGTTTTGCTGGTCCAATAATTACTTTGTGGCTGTTCTGACAATAATAACCTTTCTTGCCTTAGTAGTGTAGCTGATAATGGCACATGGAGTTAAGTAGATGGCTCTGGGTTTGAATCTTGCAGAGGATCAAGATTTCTATTAACTCTGAACCAAATGTTTCTATGGATGTTTTGGACAGAGTCTGTGCGTTCCAAACAGAGAACAGCAAGTGCAGTTGCCTTGACTCAGTTAAAAGAGTGTAGCAAAGTGTAACAATTGTGACTATGTAAAAGATTACAAAGGAGCGAAATGATGCTAAGCTTAGAAGGCCCTGGGAAACAAACTGATTTTCTCGCAAGTATAATAGGAAGTCATTGAGTTTTTTTAGCGGGTGTTTAGCATTACCAGATTCATGATTTTTAAAATTCTCTATAACTGCTGGATGGAGAGACTATTTAGAAGGCTATAATTCTAACCAATCAAAATATGGTGAGGTCTTAAAGCAAGATATTAACAATGGAGATAGAAAGAATCAAATGGAGCACATGGAAATTTTTTTTTCAAAAGTGGATTTAAGGAGTAATGCAGAAGGAAGTTAGATTGCTGAAAATAAAGCGAAAGTGTTGCAGAAAAGTTGCAAGAATCAGACCTGCGAGAAACCAAGCAGCGCTTGGAGAGTAGCAGAACTCAGGTTTATTATGCCAGCGGTCCCAGAGGAGCTAGCGTTCAGAAGATCTGAGCCTAGAGCTCAGTTGCAACATTCCTTATATAGAACTTATTTGGCTTGGGCTGATTGTTTAATTTGTCCTTAGATGGTTACAAAGCTTGGGAGTTGCTATGGGCTGGAGGCAGTTACAAAGAGTTACAAAGCGCAAGAATTGCTATGGGGTACAGGCAGTTACATTTGTTGCTTAGACAGAACAAGCAAAAGGGAAGATGAGTCTTTAATTTCCAGCAGGCTTATGTGGCAAGCATATCTATAGAAGCAGAACAAAGAGCTGATTAGCCTTTTGAGTGAAAAGTCCTCTTAAAAAGCAGCATGTAGACTCTCAGAGAACTATTTCTGTGTGAATGGAGAGCAAGCAAAGTATTGGATGAGATGAATAGTTGTGGTAGGATTTTGTAAAAAGACACAACAAATAATGTTCTAGACATTTGGGAATGATTTAGTGTAAAAGGGATAGATTGCCAATGCAGTCAGGAAGGAGAGAGAATAATTAAATTAAAAAGAATAATTCTTGCATAATCTAGAAGGGTTGTGGTCTGAAGCACTAATGGAGGGATTATTCCTAGGTAAAATCTTGTCTCCAGTGTAGCAAAGGTCAAAAAGAAGAGAAACAAAACATACAACTGTCATTTCAGCTTTTCTGATGTTGTATATGGCTGGGTCAAAACTTGAGTCCAGGCTCTTTCTAATGAGGTTTTAATCGCCTTTCTGCCAATTATTTCTGCCAATAATAAGCTTTAAAATATCACCTTATTAATTTCTTTAATTCCTTATTAGTTTTCTTCAAATATCAGAAATCAAGAAAATCAGTACTTGTTCTCCTTTTTCTATGCCATCAGTCAAGCCAATATATCATTATGGCATTCTATTTATCCAATAATAATACCAAGTGTATTATTATTACTATTACAGATTCAAAATCTTGATCAAACATTCACAGTGCATAATTTTATTTTCTTATCCCATTTTAGCCTATATCTTTTCATTCATTAAATAACATGATCTCTTTTTAAGTTAAAGAATGTAGATGTACTATGTTATCAAAGGTCTAGCTTATTATAGGAATTAAATGAAAGAAAGCTTTTGTTGTTATTTTTTCTTTTGTTGACTCTCCTATCTTTCCATATTTTAATTATGGGAAGGTGAAGGTTACTTACCACTGTAAAGTGGAATTTTTAAATATATTTTCTTGTTTATTATTTTCAGTAGGTAGTCAGGCTCTTTTGGAGTCTTTTCCTCCTAAGCCCTAAAATCTAGTTTTCTACACTCAGTATAAATAACTTTCATTTTATAAATTCTTTTATGTTCTCAAAATCCAAATACCTGTACACTGCACAAATTATCCAAAATCAAAACAACAGAAACTGTTGGTCTTCCAGTATAAATTTAGTATTAACAGATGGTTACTAATCTTAGTGAGGATGTAGTAACATACATCAACGTCAAATCACTATGTTGTACATCCGAAACTAATATCATATTGTATGTCATCTGTATTTTACCTAAAGAAAAAGATGAATATAAAAGAAGTTGCTCAACCCTCATAATGTGTTCAACAAAGGAATGTAAAAAACAAATAACATCCCAGGGCAGCTCAATAAAAACCTGTTTAATTAACAATATAGAATACTGAAGAAAGTAAAATGGAATAAGCATTTTTTAAGACAGTTACTTAAAATACAGTCAGGAGGCTATTAAAGAAGTGGGGCCTAAGCACATCTGGTACCTCAGTTGTCAGAGGTGTTATGATGTTGCTAACCCGCTGCTAAACTCTGCTCAAGGCTGAGTCATAAACATCCTGGAACAACACATCAACTTTATCTCCTCCTTGTAGTTTTGGCCTCCCTCATTTGCATATCAGAACTAACCAATTCCTGCTAACCTAGCCAGCAAGTATTCATTTGCATGAAAGAATTATACTTTGTGGTTTTTGCTTATAACCCCTGATTTTCTTTGTTCTCTCTGGAGCACAATTTAAGTTTCTACCTGTATGTGAGTCTCTAGAGTTGCAACTCCTTTTGCTCAAATAAATGCTTTTTATTACAGCCTGAACCTCTTCTTTGGTTAACACAGTGTTAAATCAAATAGTTTTACATTAATCCCTACTATAATATAAATAGAGAAGGATTCCAATTATTTTCCCAATAGAGTTGCTTCATTGACTCAACTAATTTCTCTGTTTTGGAATCTAATCTTCTTCAAAGAGAGTTCGGAGGAAAGATCCAGAGTGACCAATGAATTTAAAGCCAAAAAAAATACCGTATTTTCTAGCTCACAGCCTTAGGGAAAAAAATCACAAAATAACCAATAAGCAGAAAGAAGAAAATAAAACATTAAAATATATAAAATACAAAATAAATAAATGAATGAATTATATCGCACTAAGTTACCACTATTACAATGGTGTTTATAATTTCAAATTACATATAATAATTATATATAGTAATATGCATATTTATATTTTGTATTGATTTAATATAATTTCAAATCTGCTTGTTTATGACTTAAGTGAAGTTGTTTTAATCCACTTGTTTACGAAAAAGTCAAAAAAACTTTCAGAACTAAAGTTGTTTAGCTATAAGAATGAAGTAAGTTACTTCAGCATGTTATTCTCACCTATTGTCTTGATAAGCGTCTCAGCAGTTAGACTATACAGACTGAGAGTTTGTGAGGACTATTTGATAGTTTTGGTTGGGGCCAGTTGACTCTGGTAAATTTTTTATTCATATTTCTTTATTTCTTTATTATTTTACTTACATTCAGGCCTTGGGGCCTTTGGTTCCTTATGGTCACTGTGGCCAGCACCAAGGGATCCTGCCTACTCCATGTCCCAGGTCCAAGGGTTACCTTTCTTTCAGTGCCCACTTAACACTATTGGTTCAGAGGCACTTTGTGTATCAGCTGAGAGGAAATAGATGTATGTCTTATGCAAGGTGCTATAGAGGAAAAGACTATCCAGAAATTGGATTTTGGGCTGGGGAGGCACATTTCTAGCTGCAGCAATGTGATTTTGTTGAGAGATTCTCTAGGAAACAGCAGGAGTCTTGGTATGTAGAAGGTCTGTTGTGGCAGCTGCTTTGTCCAGTACCGGCCCCAGTTAAACCCATTGATCCAGACTTGGCCCTTGGTCCATTCAGGTAGAAAGAGAAATGTGTCCCCGCCTGAGTCTAAAATTGGAAATGTTGTGGAGTAGAAGGTGGGGTCAGAGGAAGTTTGAAGATGTGAACCTTTCGGCAATTGAAGGAGAAATCACCACAAGCTTATCAAGTTTCAGAGGGCACATCAGCCATTGGGTAAGGATTGTTTGCCCCAGAATTGGTGGCTCTCGAAGTCACTGTGGTTAGACCCAAAACGGAGCCTCCTCTTTATTTATTATTTTTACTTAAGTGTAGGTGGTATACAACATTATATTAGTTTCAGGTGTACCACATAGTGACTCAACATGTATATGCCTTACAATGTAATCGCCCAAATTCAGTAATCAGTCACCACGCAAACTTATCACAATATTATTGCCTATATTCTCCTTCACCAAAGATCTCCTGAGATGCTTGGGGCATTAGCTCATGCTGGTAAAGGGTACTCTCTTATTGGCAGTGGCCAAAAGCCTGGCATCCTGGCAATACCAGACTTATACTTTTGTGCAGCAGCTGGAAATCAGCTCTTCATTGATGGCTGTCTCTCCTGAGTGGCTTTTGGTATAAAAAGCTACACTTTATATTAAATTTGGACTTTATCCCTTCATCTTCCCTTGCCTGGAACAGTAGTATGATTAATCTGTCATTGGTTTAGAGTATTTTTTTTTTTATTGGTTTACTAAGAGACAGTATCCTGTATGTTATTGGCTTGTGAAATTAGTACAATTACCACAGCAAATCTGTGCTAAATAAATTGCTGGCAAAGACAAAAATTAGTTTCTAGAGTATATCTTTTGGTGCTTTCTCAAAACAAAACAATATAATTTTAAGTAACATATTTGTGTGATATATATTTGTACATAAATATATAAATCCATACTGTTGATAGATATGTAAGGTCAAACTTAACACTGGTTTTATGAGTGGCTAGAAACATTCTTAAAACTTTTGGATCAGATATTTTCATGTTACCATACAGTATTTGATTCCTTTGTCTTCAACTCTCTTTGATCTAAACTTAACAGAATTATTAAATTGTCAATAAAAAGAGGATTAAAGTATTTACACGTTTTAATATGAATTGCAAAAATGCACTGGTAGGTTGAAATAAATTAAGTGGCAAATGTTTAAAACTCACCACGGTCCCTAAAGCATGGATTGTTGTATTTAATGAATTTTAGCCTCATTCCCTAACTTCTTCACTATAGTTTGACCAAAAGAGCCCTGTTTAAATAACTGAAAGATTTTCCTGTTCGATTTAAAATTTGTATCTTACATACTCTGAACTTGCTATTTAATACATCCAATGATACCAAGTCACTTTCTAAGTATTTCTTTAGTACATTTTCTTTCTTTATCCTTCTTAAGGTCACCAGAGACATCCTCAAGGTAATCAGGGCACCAGCAATTGTTTAGATAAGAGTAAAAAAGGGAGATAATTTTTCTGCTTTAAGTCTAGTTTATCTTAACTTCCTTAAAGCCCATAAAGAATCTTTTAAAATATTACAAATATTGGTCAGATTTTTATAGCGTGTGTTCATTCTAAGCATTGAATGAGTATGTAGATTATATTTAACATCTTTTCTAATAATGGCTTTATTAAAATTAAGTAGAAGTAAAACTAAATCTTAGACAGTTTTATGCTGTGGTTAATCTGTCTCCATTATTAAGATAAGGCAAAGTGAATCCGAATTAAAAGGACAAAATAGTCAATTAAAAATCTTAATTTTGTTATAATTGTCATTTCTAGAGATGGAAGAAACTAAAACCCGTTTCATGTATTCTATGGCTTTTGTTTAACAATATGCTTCATAATTTCACTAAATAACCTTTATTCTGAACAATTAAAAATGTTCTTACCTCGCTTTGTTCCATCAGTTTCTTGGCTGCCGTTATTAGGGTTCGACATCCCTTCATCCAGGGCAGCTATGGAGATGCTTTGTGCCATATTTTCCAAAACCTTTCTTCAGAGTTTTCACTTTAATGCAAAAATGTGTTTTCACAACTCAGCTCCGAACGACTTTTGAAAAGTGAAACAAATTTTAGTGTTTTTCAAAATGAAAGTAATCATGTGATTATGATCTCAGATGATACCATTATCTTTCTGCAAATGGAAAAACACAAGACCAGAAAGGAAGAAAATTTAGTAAAACAAAATGAAAGTCGAAAGAGTTAACAGTAAGGAACTCATGTATTTTTATCTCTCAGCAGAGGTTCCTCATTTGGACCACAGAGTGAAAAATATTCAAGTAGAAATAGTTTCAGTTTTCCCCAGAGTGGCAGATAGCTAGTGTCTTTACAGGACCACAAGAGATAAAAACACTAATTAATTAAAAGGCATACTTTAGGACATTTTGACTTAATTATCATGAATTAAGAAAGGGCATAGTAAAGGTGATAAAAGTGCATGTACAACACACACAGGAAAAAAAAGAAGGAAGAAAAAAATAATTAAAATTAAAATATACCTAGAATGTTATCATCGACATTCAAGATGATAATGTTATACTAGTATTAAGTTATCAGTACACAATTTGGTTTTCAAATCTATCTTAATGATAATTTTAAAATTATTTCATATTCCCATCAATATTATATACACATATATTATACATAAAAGGGAAAACAGTTTATGTTTCACAAGCTACTTAACACCACATTTGTTTTGACAGGGACACTCTGAGGGGAAAAGAAATGATAACAGAGAGGGAGGTAAAATACAAAAGAATGAAAAGAAAGAAAATATAAAGAGAATAAGTGCAGGTTTAAACTCTTCTGGGTGGCTCCAAATATACAGCTCTGGTCACTTCCATCATTACCCAAAACAAAATTAAGCAAGATAAAGTACAGAAGGAAAGGGAAAGAAAGAAGACTAAAAATTTGGGGGGAAAATCTGACCATATTCTACCTGTGTCATTGAGGAAATATTTGATTCATAGAATTACTAAGAATGCCTATATAAGAGAATATAGAGATTACACTATCATGATTGAGTGAAATTTAATTTGTTCCTAATGGAAAATAGTCAAAATATAAAATTTGACTCAAAATATAAAATATTTCTATCACCTCAAAATGTTCCTTGATGTACCTTTGCAGTTCCTCTTTCTACTTCTGGACCCAGGCAGCCATTTACCTATTGTCAATGGAGATGAGTTTTGTTGGTTTTAGAATTTTACATAAAGTATGTACTCTTGTGGGTGTGGTGTCTTTTGCTCAGCATGTTTTTGAGTGACATCCATATTGTCACACAGACCAACAGTCCATTCCTTTGTGTTGCTGGGTAGGATTTCATTGTGCGGATATATAATAATTTGTATATCCATTACCCCATTGAGTTGTTTTAATTTGGGGCTATAATAAATAAAACCAGCATAAATATTTCTGTTAAAGTCTTTTTTTGCACATTTATTTTCTAATGTTTTGAGGAAATACCTAACAGTAGAACTGTTAGGTAATACAGAAAATATATGTTTGTGTCCACTCCTCTTTTTTGGTGATAAAAACACTTAACATGCAACCTGAGAGGTGATGGATATGTCTATAACCTTGATTGTGGTGCTGGTATCACAAGTGTTCATATATGTCTAAATTCATCAGATTACACACACTAAATATGTGCAGTTTTTAAAATATAATTTACATTTAAATAAAGCTGTGTTTAAAAAGAAATATATATATTTAATTTTATAAACATATAACATTTTTCAAAGAAGTTGTACCTTTTCCACCATTAACATAAAATAGTTCCAGTTGTTCCACATCAACATTTGATATGGTAAACCTTTGAAATTTTAACCACTCTAGTAGGTATATGATGGTATCTAAATGTAGTTTTAATATGTACATTTCTAATGATCTGCTGAACATTTATTTTCTCATGTGCTTGTGGCAATTAATATATGTATTTTGTAAACTTTATTTAAATAGTTTGCCAATTTTTATAGGATTATTTGTCCCATTAAGATAGTCTATGTGTATATGTGTGTGTGTGTGTGTGTGTGTGTGTGTGTGTGTGTGTAAAACAAGTTGTAACATAATGTATAAACAATATGGAAATAATCCCTTCATCAGATATATGTATTACACATACTTTCCACCATTTGTAGAGTACCTTTTCATAAAATTTAATAAAAGTATTTCTTTACTGTCTTGTCCAGGTATAAGTCACTTCTCCTCATCTCTGCCATAAAATATCCCAGAGGGAACTAGATTATCTTGACATATCTCAGGACATGATATAGATTAGACTCTATTGTACAAAATAGATTCATTACACTGATGAAATCATGCTAGTTGTATCTGGTGAAGAATGAGAAGTAAACATCCTATAACTATAGAATAACATATATTTACCAGCAAGAATCTTATCTCATTTGACTAATTTGACTTAATAGATCCTAAAATTAAATTGTACACCAACATTCTATCATAAACTCAAAAGGAATATATTGGAGGTTAGGCCTGAGCAGTTTCAAAAAGGCACAAATAACTGCATGAGCAAATGGCTGAAACTCTCATGGTTCACTTCTGTATTAATTTTCTCTCTTGACTTCAACCATGTATATGGCCTAGGGGCAGGAAGAGAAAAGGTGTTGGAAAGGGTCCCACATGTTCATGTAGTGTCGATGTAAAAGGAAAAGTTTTACCATTGAACATGAAAAGTATGCCAACTAGAAACAGATGCCACGTTATAGCCTCATTCAGAGGGTGGTCATGAAAGACAGAGATGAAGTTAAATCTTCATGTTAAACAGAACTTTAGGTGATATATCTGGCTATCCTTCCAGTAGGAAAGATGAGCACTCAGAGATATAAATTCACTTATTGTCAAAGATTAATGGGTTAGGCGACTGGGCAAGAACTCAAAAAAAAAAAAAAATTAGAAAATTAGTGACAAAGAGATTTGAGAGAGAGGTGTAAGAATTATTCAGAATGACACAGATTGTGAAGAAGTTCATCCCCAGGCAAATACCCACAATTGATAGCTATAGTTGAGGAAGAGACTTTCAATGTTCGGGCAAACAAAATGGTATGTGTTGTGGGCATCAGGAAGCCTCTTTCCCCAGACACTCTGAGGTTTGATCAAAGGACCAATGCAGAGCAGTCATGTAGCCAAAATGAATCCTATGCACGGGATCAACAACATTGTCTTTTACCACCTGAGGACTACCTGGAACTAATAAGTGCTCAATCTACCAAATGCAATGGCTAAATCTGTGCCCCAGATAAGACACCAATTCTGGGAAGGACAGTTGTTAACCTGGTGGCAGATTAATTACACTGAGACTCTATCATATTGAAGAGGGCAATACCAGGTTTTAATAAGGTAGACTCTTAATCCAATAATGAATTTGACTTCCTGCCCACAGATTTTCTGCATTACCATCATCCATAGACTCAAGGATTCATAGTATGCTGTGTCCAATTTATCATTGTCTCTGCACTGATCACCTCTTGAGAGCCACTTCAGGCCATCATAACCTCACCTCTCTCAGGGGTTTTGAACAATTATTGAGGCTGTTATGACATCTGATTTAACATAGGTCTGATATTACCTTTCCTTATGCCCTTATTGTATGCTCCTCACTGCTGGTCTGAGACTTACCAGTTGTCACTGAAAAGTAACATTTTTCTCTGTGTGTATGCATGAACAACACCAAAGTGTGGTAAAGATAGTACCTTGTAGAGCAAACTTTTTACCAGTGAGAGGGTAGAGCTGTGGTTAGGTTTTCTCCCTTGAGAAATAATTCTGATCCCACTAATTTGATCTATTATTTTCCTATTTTGCCTCATCTAAGCATTTTTAAATTAAATTTATTGAAGTAACATTGGTTAATAGAATTATATGTTTCAAGTGTACAATTCAATAATAGATCATTTGTATACTGCATTATGTGTTCACCACCCAAAGTTAAGTCTCCTTTTGCCACCATATATTTGACCCCTTTACCCTTTTCTGTCTCCTCCCTTTCCCCCTTTCCCTCTGGTAATCACTAAACTGTTTTCTGTGTCTGTGAGTTTTTGTTTATTTGTATTGTTTGTTTGTTGTTTTCAGTTTTATATCCCACATATGAGTAAAATCATATGGTTCTCAACTTCTGTCTGACTTATTTCAATAGCATGATGATCTCAAGATCCATCCATCTTGTCACAAATGGCAATATTTCATCTTTTCTTATGACTGCATAATATTCCATTATGTGTATGTATCATATATTCTTTATCCAATCATATATCTAAGGACACTTCAATTGTTTCCATCTCATGGCCACTATGAATAATGCTGCAATGAACATAACAGTGCATATATCTTTATGGGTAAGTGTTTTCAAATTTTGGGGGTAGATACCTAGGAGAGAGATTGCTGGGTCACATGATAATTTTAGTCTTATTTTTTTGAAAATAAAAAGTATTTTTATGTAGACCCTACTAGCCCAATATGTCCCCAAATAGCAAAATGATTATTTAAGTTTTTTTAATTTAAAATTTTTATTCTGATTTAGACAGACACTGATTTCGTTTATTTGGTATTTTGTTTATTTGTTTTATTTCATTTTTTTTCTGACTATAATATAAAATATATGAGGGCAGGAAGTATGTCTTGTTTACTTTTATGTTTCTAATACTCTGTACACAAGTGACTGGTACATCGTAAGTGTATAATAAATATTTGTTGAAGAGAATGGAACAAAATAGCCATCTTTACCTTGTAACATACAGAATTTTAGCCAGACATTAACATACCTATTTTCATTTACCAACACATCCTTTGTGGTTTTGGACAGTGATACGTGAATAAATTTTAGCTATTTTTGGACTTCCTTTTAGTATTGGGTACATTGTGCTAGGAGAACTATCCAGGGTGACAGTATTCTCCATTTCCTTTATACTATTTTCTGTGTAATATCATATGGAAACATTTGAAGAGATGGAAGATGAAGATGGCTACATGATGCTGAATTGCAAAAATAATTTCAAATACAGGCAGAAAACTAAAGGTAAGAATATTGTTTCTCTCCACTCAGACTCCAGTTTAAAATTGCATTATTCTCTTAAGGAAGACAATT
>NW_011888897.1:304762-306320 GCF_000151845.1 Pteropus vampyrus | reverse complement strand
TACTTTTAATTCTTAATATCAAGATCAGCTCCACATTGTAGTCCACAACTGGTAAATTAAACTTTCCAGCCATATCCATTATATCGCAAAATTATTTTAAATTTAAGAAAAGTTAAGAAACATTCAAATATAAAATAAGTATTTATTCTGCATCTTTTCTTTTGAAGAACCTCTAGTACAAGGTTGATTTGTTATTTTATAAAAAATTTAGCAATCTGTTTTTACAGAGTATGTGCTCATTGGTACCACTTTGAGAGATAATTTAAATGTATGACTGTGCTAGCTGAAAATAAAGGACCTATTTGAAAACCATTTTAGGTGGACTTCAACTTTTTTTTTTTCCCAAGGTGGTATTTAATGTGTGTATCATGTACTCATTATTTTTGAAATAACCAGACCCATTCATGGTTCCTATAATTTGCTGTATTTCTCATGAAATTATGATTCTTGAAAATGCAGGGCTAAAATGGGCATTGTCATATATAGTATTGACATAGAAACATAAACTCTGAGGGCCTTTGAGATATCTAAATATAAATGAGCCCTAAAGCAACTTTTCTAAGGGAGACAAAAAAGTAAAGGGTCTATTTTTTATTGGGCAATTATATTTGTTTTTGAGTTTTTCCTAATACGACAATAGAAAATGTCAGACTTTTCTAAGACCAAATAAGTATTCTGCTTTAGGTAATTCTTCTGTACTTCGCACAGCATTTTGGTTGGGAAGCCATTAACCAATCATACCCCTCAGACGTGTTCAATCCTTATATCGAAATCAGTTTCTGATAATATGAAATTCTCCTTCTCTTTAACAATTAATATTAGATGACTAATATTAGTTTTCATGAGTTGATCTAAGTAGGGATAATTTAACATTAATTCTAGAAAAGTTGACTATGCCATAATCATTATTATAGCTTTTTTCAAAGTCCTTAAAATTCAGGAGCAAATGGTTTCTTGTTAGATACTAGGTACAATATTTACAAACCACCACTGCTCCCTTCTGATTCAGTTTTCTCTTCTGTAAAATATAAATGGTAAAAAAGACATAACTGGTGCAATAGAGATTCTTTTAGAGAAAGACGCTATTGAGAAAAGCAATAAAATTTGACATATTGATGAAATATAAGTAGGAGTAAAATTTTTTCTTAGTGATATTTTTAATTCTAATAAATTAGTGACAATTTCAATATTTTTGTTTCTATTAAATTTGTGTTTGTAGTTTGACCAGTTTTAAAATATTTTCCCTGGCATTCAGTTCCAAACAAATTATTGATCATAAATATTTACATCTGCTTTCCCAAGGTTCTATATTAGAATAATAAACAATAACAAAATAAAATGAATTAATAAAAGCACAGAGAATGAAAAGGAAAGAACAATGTAAAAAAAAAATGTAAAGCAGATGGAATAATGCTATTGGATTAATCAATGAGACAACTACAGTTCAAAGAAAGAACAAAGGGCTTCCGTGTGGATGGAAGCTATTCCTCATGGCAAAACCTAGGCAGGACTCTATTTTCATGGATGAGTACAGAGTGTCAAGAAAGATCCAAAGCAA
>NW_011888897.1:302141-304712 GCF_000151845.1 Pteropus vampyrus | reverse complement strand
TGACAGTATTCTCCATTTCCTTTATACTATTTTCTGTGTAATATCATATGGAAACATTTGAAGAGATGGAAGATGAAGATGGCTACATGATGCTGAATTGCAAAAATAATTTCAAATACAGGCAGAAAACTAAAGGTAAGAATATTGTTTCTCTCCACTCAGACTCCAGTTTAAAATTGCATTATTCTCTTAAGGAAGACAATTATATTTGAATATTTTTAAATCGTTGAAATTAACTATATTCTGGGATTTAAAAAAATGGTTATAAGTTGTCTAAAATAGTTTATTTAGACTCACGTATCAACAATTTAAAAAAACCCAGTATTTTTGAAGTCATGGGGCAAGAGAAATGCTAATAGGATGATGTATAATCTCCTCAATGTTGTAGCATAAGAATAAAAACGTAACTTTTAAGTAAAAGATCAAAGTTAGCATTTTTACAGAAATTATTCCTTCTACAAAACATAAGACTTTTGGAATCAGTTTTTTTTAGGGGGTATAATATCTATATTAAGATGCCTATTATTACACTCAGAAGATGAAGATCTAGTGCTGATGATGAGAGTAACAGTGGTCCTATAGTGTTTTATAGCTTAAAAAGTATTTTTATATATACATATTGCATTTTTTTAAAATCTTTTAAAAAGAACCATAGGATTGTCAGAATAATCTACTGGGAATGAGAGAAGGGCAATATAAAACATTAATCTTTGCCACTTAGGGCTACTGTATCAAGTCTAGGTTGTTCTTTTTGTTTTGTTTTGTTTTCAGATCTGTTATAGTTTCTATAGACAAGTTTAATAAACACAATAATGAATGTCTAAATTCAGTTGGTCTAAAATAAATTTTAAAAATAATTCTGTTTCAATAGTAAAGATCTAAGCTGAGGTGACTGGGCCAGAAATTTAGAATTGCTGGTAAAAAACAAAGCTCTGTCATACATATTCTTGTTGAACATCCTCATGTACTATCTTGATTTTTATCTAGCGAATTCAAGATTATTTTTTTAAAAGACATGCTACTTTCATTGTCATCTGAAGGCTCAAGGTCTTTTTCATGGTGTCCATAACAGGAAACAAACTATTTCTTTTTCACTAGCAACTTATTTCGATGTAATAAAATCTAAGACCATTGAAGTTAAATTGACTGAATTGGACTCAACTCTTCAGACTAAGTAAGTGGCCTTGGGCAAAATCTTTTTGTTTTCTTAAATATAAAAACTTTTATTTGTAATAAAGTGAATCTATCTTGTGTTGTTTTCTGTAGATGTTAAACTAAATTATAATGTTTTTCTTTAATTTATAAAACTACTTGTAACAGACAAGTGAGTTATAATATATAAAATCTGAGTGTAGGTACATAAAATACAGGATAACATCCATTTAAATTATGGGTGAAAGAAGGATAGGGCTTGGAACATAAATTGGGCCTATAATTAAGCAACAGTTACATTACTGTAAGCATGTTTTTATCTGCTATAAATTTGTTTTTAAGCTTCTTTGTAATTAATGAGTAAGGATAAGCCGACTAATTATTTGATTCTTATTGTAAGACAGTTATACCTATTGCTTAAGATGAATATAATTAATCTCATTACTAAATCTAGAAAGAAAATTTTGCCATCACAAAGCAGCTATAAATAATACAATTAGTGTTCTTGCAGTAGTAATAATAACAGATTTCATAAAGAAATTTCTTAATATTGCCCTACGGATGCCAATGACAGCCAGTCAAGCAATTCTGGAATGGACCAATGCAATGCACTGCAGGTACTCAACTCTCCGGTCACTTGGCTTGACATAGTATTATTGTGGTTGAGATAAAAAAAAAAACATTAATTTTTAATATATAGCTATAACATTATTTGACAATGAGTCTAAAATTTCCCTTCCTGGCAAGTATGGAACTAGCTAACTGCAGATCCATATACCTAGGATTAGTATACCCTTGTAATTTGCAGAAATGTATTTTGAGGACTTTTAGCTAAATAGAAGTCTTTCTACCTTTGCTTGAGTGAAGAAATAGCCAAAGGCGAGAAAAAAATAGAAACTCACTTCAAATTTGTTTTGTAATACAGACAATTGGGTAGTAAATTTCAAGTTTCACTACATACAGCACATTCTATAACTCTATACTACAGACATAAAGAGATGCACTAACTCCATAAAAAATAATTGATATAAAACATTCACATATTACCCAGATTTGAGAATTAGCACTCTTTTATTATGACAGGATAAAATTTATCTGTAAAATGTACAATCACAGCTGAGAAATTAAGTGCTTGTTTACTCATAAGCTAATAAAAACTGGGAAATAATTATCTGAGTATCAAAGTACTTGACTTTGGTCACTAGGAAGGCAAATTGGTTACCATGCCTCTAGACTAAGAAAATATTCCTATGATTTATACATGTAAAAAGATACCTGTCTTCTTTTTTTTATGGAAAGAGTATATATATCTAACTTATGAAAATAGATAAAATTAAAAGAGAATAACAACATATATATCCCTGTGTAATGTCTCTGAAGTTTCCTCATTTATTCCTCTTTAAAGACACTATTCCTGCC
>NW_011888897.1:298020-298331 GCF_000151845.1 Pteropus vampyrus | reverse complement strand
AATTTATGGTAGCTAACCAAATATCCCAGACCATAGAGAAAAGTGTCAGAAAAAAATTAATAAATATAAATAAATTGAGAATATCTGAGACAAAATCTAACATACTGCCATTACAGAAAGGGCAATATCCCTTTAACAAATGTTCGTAAAAAAGGAATAGGGGAAAAATGTACATGTGAAATAATAAAAAAAATATACAAATTTTTTTTCAGGAGAAAAAAATATAAAACAAGAATCTTCACTTTATAACAGCCCACCAAATTGAAAATACAATACAAAAATAAAGATAAATAGATGATAAATGGATGGAT
>NW_011888897.1:294381-297970 GCF_000151845.1 Pteropus vampyrus | reverse complement strand
ACAGCCCACCAAATTGAAAATACAATACAAAAATAAAGATAAATAGATGATAAATGGATGGATGGATAGATGATAAATGAATAGGTAGTTGATAGATGAGAGAGAGAGAGAGAGAGAGAGAGAGAAAGATGATGATAGATAGATAGATAGATCCTCATCATATTTCAGGACACAATCGATAAACATATATTTCTAAAAGTTTACATAAAGAATTTGTTTTCTCCCAAAGCAAAGAAAAAGAAATTCATATCGGATTTTTAAATGTATATAAAAAGTCACTTTAGTAATACCTTCAAATCTTTTAAACTTCTAAACTTGATTTTAACTTAAGTTTAAAACAAGAGTAATGAAGCAATATAATTTTTCCATCCACTCTGTTGGGACAAATAAAGGGGGAGGGGTACTGATATTAGAGTGAAGCTAGCCAAAGAATGTAATGAAAAGTCGTTGCAGGTTATCAACTATTTTGTTCCTGGAAAGCATTTATTCACTCTATATAAAAACAATCTATAAATAATACAAGTAAGAAACTGAAGAAACTTAATATGGTAAAAGGAGTTTTATTTTTCTTTTTAGAGGTGGGTCTAGAACATGAAGAAATAACATCAATTAAGAAGTTTAGTAGAAAAAAGAAAATAATATACAAAAAGTAATAGATATGAGGTCTAAGAATGTGTGCAATATATAGGATATAATTAGCACTTAAAGGAATAAAAATAAATATAAAAATGGCTACTACTGGGAAAGTAGAGGAACAGAAGCCTAGTAAAAGAGAGGTAATTTGAATTTTTGTCTTTATTGTGTGCTAGTATTTTTATTCTTGTTTTCCTAGATTGCTATTCATTTTTTAATGTTACTCACATTTTTTTTTCTTTGCACTGAGTACAGGTAAAAAAATTGGATTCCTCACAGAACATAAATATCAGCACTCTAGCAGGTAATGTTCTTTTTTGTTTATAATGTGCTGCTCTGTGTTTGAATCAAGACATTTCAATGAACTGGTCACCTAAATTTAGACAAATTAAATATCAGTTTTTTAAACTTTCAAATGGGGATATAATAACTACATCATAGCATATTTAGTGTATATTAAATCAGCCGTGATGGTTAATTTTATGTCAACTTGGCTCGGCCATGCATGGTACTCAGATATTTTGTCAAGTAGTCTAGATGTTGCTGTGAAAGTATATTTTAGATGAGATTAGCATTGAAGTCAGTAGATTCAAGTAAAGCAAATTATCTTCTATAATGTGGCTGGGCCTCATCCAATCAGCTGAAGGCCTTAAGAGAAAAAATACTGAGGTTCCTCAAAATAAGAGGGAATTCATTCTTCAGACTCCAGATTTGAGCTGCACTATCAACTCTTCCCTGAGTCTCTAGCCTGACAACCTGCTCTGCACATTTTGGACTTGACAACACCAATAATACATGAGCCCATTCCTTGAAATCTCTCCTCTCTCTCCTCCTCTCTCTCCTTCTCCCTCTTCTTCTCCCTTTCCCCCCTCCTCCCCTTCCCTCCTCCTCTCCTCTTGCCTCCTCTTCTCTCCTTCTTTCCTCTCCTCCTTTGTACTTGTTAGGTCCAGGAGGGTTTATCCCTAATCCCCCCGACTCCGCAGCGTGGGAACCAGACTTCTCCCTTACCTTTGTGTAGGAACCGGACCTTGCATTCAGGTTGGCAATGCTACATGCTCATCACCCACTTCATTGGTCTCTCCTCCCTTCTCCGTCAATTTACTGGCCCAAAATATGCTCGCCAAAAGGCTCGCCTGAAGCCCCATATAAGTTTTTGGTCCCCTCACATTCAGGGCTGACGCCATCTTCAGACCTGCCTGGGATAATCACTCTTTTCATTAACTCAGAGTCAACTGACTAGGGACCATTCTTTTGTCTTTAAAATTCCTTTATCTTGCCATGTAATATAACTTAAGCATGGAAGTGATATCTCATCATATTCACAGGTCTGACTCACATTCATGGAGAGGGAATTACACAGGCCATGTACACCAGGGGCCAGGAATCTTAGGGGCCATTTCAAAATTGTGTCTACCACAATTCTTAATAAAATTAACAAGAACTTCTTAATATTATCTATTATCTAGTCAGCGTTAAAATGTCTTTTTATTTTTATTTTTATTTTTGCTTTGTTAGAATGAGAATCAGAAGACCACAATTGCTTTTGGTTAAAATATCTCAATGTCAAAAATGGGTCATGGTTTTGCAAAATTTCTCATACTCCGGATTTTTCTGTTTATATTTTCATTATGTCATTTAACATGTTCCATTATTTTATAAAGTTATTTTAAAAACTAAATATGTGTTAGGTGCTTAACAACCTGCCTGGCCCACAATAATGGCTATATGTGTTTGTTGTTATTGTTATATAAAGTATCTGAGACAGGAATTGACACAAAATATTGCTAAATAAATGTTTTTTTCTATCCTCATCCCCATAATATTTCTTATTATAGAAGAGAACACTTCGAGCTGCGTTAACTATAATAACTCTTTGCACAACTGGTGTCCACATTTTGCATCATGCTTTTGTATTTTAACATACTATGCCGACCATTTGGACTATTTTTAATGTGTTTTGCAGCTCAAAACTGTATTTTACTGACCATTCTATCAGTATCTACCTAATGTTATCACTTGGTTCAATTGACTCCTTTTTACTAATAATAGTGGATAAATAGCTCCACTGAAATTATAAATTGGGGAGTATATTTTAAATAATTTTATGCCTTTTAGCACAAACTGTGTACTTGTATCACTGAGATTAGAATCCAATTATCCTGAGTCTGAAAAATTTTTTTTTTGCAAAATTATAACTGTTCACGGTTGAAAACTCTTTTATCTCTGTTAATGACGTAAAAATATATATGAAGTTTTATATTTTGAAAATTAGCCCATGATAGTCTTCTTTAAATCATATCTGCTGACGTTACTTTTTTCCCTATATCTTAGCTGGACATATTAATTTAATTTCTTAAAATACATTTTTATAAAACTATAGGCTCATAGATGACAAATGAAAATATTAACAATGAAAAATATGACATGCTCTAACTTATGGATATTTAATTTAGTCATTCAACAATCAACAATTAGACACTATAATCAAAATGCTACATGATAGGAGCCTTGAAGATAAATATGACAGTCATCTCAAGAATCTTCCAGTTAGGTAAAAGATGTGGAGATGCTCACAAATGAGTAGGATACAGACAACTCATCCTTTGTTAAAGGATACCTAAGTGTTATGAGTCTTAGATGCAGCAGAAATTATGACCGGTTAAAGGCTTTAAGAAGTAAAAATAGAATTGAAAGTTCTCTGTAATTTAGAGGATAAAAAAGGAAGGGAAGGCTATTCAAGGCTAAGGGAACAGTATGAATGGAAAGCAGAGGAGGGTGAACATATCAAATGCAATGAGATAAGCCATAGTAGCAGTTAAGTAATCTCACAGAAATGAAGTGTCTGTTATAGACTGCCTCGAAAAAAAGGAATTAGAACCAGGTAGGGCAGGGACTTAAACAACAGACTTCTACTTTTTCAGTTAGTAATAAACAATAAAAAATATTATATATATTT
>NW_011888897.1:287026-293051 GCF_000151845.1 Pteropus vampyrus | reverse complement strand
ATTTCATTATCTTATGTAAGAATGAATAAAAACAGTTATTTTAAATAAACCAACAATTCCATTTTGTCAGAATTTATAATATTTTTTCTTCTAATTATGGGGGTCAGAATTCACAAGCTTTGTTCACTTCAACTTGTCACCGAAAACCCTGCCCTCATTTCAGAAAATGCACAGATTAATTAATTAATCTCATTCTTGTTCTGCTAATAGAGCTGCCTTTTAATTATGAAAATTGAGTTGGCAAAAATCTATTTTCCAGTTAATCACATTTGATACTATTTACATTTTCTCAATTAACTACAGATTTTAATTAATTTTTCTTACTTTTTTTTTTTTTTTTTAGGAAATAATTATATGTGTCCAAATCACTGGCTGTTGAACCAAGGGAAGTGTTACAAGTTTTTAATTTCTTCTAAAACTTGGAATGAGAGTCAACATGACTGTATAAATCTCCAGGCACATTTGCTAATGATTCACAATTCTGAGGAGCTGGTGAGGAATCAAAACCGGGAGTTAAGTGCCCAAGGGAAAATTCTAGGTGCAGTTGTAGCAAGTGTAGGTGGTTTATAGTCATTGCCTTTAATGTTCATTAATATATTGTTTATAATTAAAAACCTATTATTTATGAAAAATAATTATTTGCTATTTCATTAATGCTTGGCATAGTGCCTTACTCTACAGATGGCATTGACTTTTTTTTTAATGAATGAATGAATACACTATTTCCTCTGTAGGAATTTATACAGAAGAGTTTAAAACCTGGACGTCTTGCTCGGATTGGACTATCTATGATATCTCCAAGAAAACAATGGATGTGGATAAATGAACACCTTTTTGTAGAACAAAAAATGTAAGTTGTTATTTGAGGGACAGGATGGTGTAATGATGTTGTTTTATTTATAGAAAAGTATTTTTAAGCTTCCTTGATTTCCAAGTCTTTTTATCTTTCTTCCTTCTTTCCTCCCTTCTTCATTAAATTTTTTCTATTCATTTTTCTTCCTACCTCTTCTTTCTCCCTTTCTTCTTTGCTTGCTTTCTTCTTCTTCTTCTTCTTCGTCGTCGTCGTCGCCGCCTTCTTCTTCTTCTTCTTCTTTTTCTTCTTCTTCTTCTTCTTCTTCTTCTTCTTCTTCTTCTTCTTCTTCCTTCTTCCTTCTTCCTTCTTCCTTCTTCCTTCTTCCTTCTTCCTTCTTCCTTCTCCTCTTTTCCTCCTCCTCCTCCTCTTCCTGCTCCTCCTCCTCCTTCTCCTCCTCCTTCTTCTTTAACATTCAGTAATGTTGAGAAATATGGTTAGTATTCATTATGGCACCTGGGAATTATTAATTGTCAAAAGACAAAAAAATTTTTTAAAAATTTAAGCTGACTTGAATGTCATTTAAAATAATTTCAAACAAATACTTTATAGCAGATGCAAAGATAAAATTAACTTATAAATAAAAGCACTCAGAAGATAAAAACATCTCTTGAGCTGAAATCAAAAAGTGTAAATTTAAAATTTTACTCTTAGAAAATTCTCCCAAACTTGTTATCAACTTTTTCACTTGTATGAATAGTGAAGCTTTCCTCACAATGTTCTTGTGTGAACAACATAAGGTTAATGTACTTAAAATTCTTAAGTGTAGTACACGTTTACATGTTCTCTTACGTGCTCTCGTGTTCTTTACATGTTACTCTACAGAGCACCTGAGCTGTGGCAAGCTTGGAGCAAAAAAGAGCATGGAGTAATAGTTCATGCCAGTTTGGATATTTATCTACTCCTAGATACTTCTATTTTCCATTTATCATCATCTTTCATGAATATAAAACTAAAGTATAAAGTAGTAGTCATTTTTTAATCTGTTTTGATTGTAACCTTTGACAAAAATTAGTAAAAAAATGTGTAGGTTCCTTTTCTTTATTTGGAAACCAACGTATTGTTAGAGAAATACGTCTTTTTAAAAGCTTTCATTTAATTATTTAAGGGGAATAGAATGTCATCAAAAAGAAATAAAAGTTTCAACTGGTAATAAAGTATACAAATGTTGTAAGCATAAGATGTCTATTTGAAGTAACGTATAATCTTGTTTTTAATGTGATTCCACAATTTATTCTCCTTTAGTCAAATTTATTTTAAACATTATTATACTGAGAACTGTTTTACTTCCTTAGTTTTCTCACTGAAATTCTATAAAAAAATAAAGTTTGTTTTCTTGTCATTTATTCAAAACTCATTCACATTTCAAAATAAATGCAACAGTTTGTGTCCATTATATAAGTGAGGTAATTATTTAACTTCTTCAAGAAGTTGTGAGTAGCTTATTCTAAACCATTGGGAATGTATACCATAGTAACTGTGAATCAAAGGAAAAAGAGATGAATTATTTAAATTGCTAAGCAATTAACAAAACTAACTTGTCACTATGAACCAACAATAAAAATAAAACTCATATTATTGATCAAGTAAAACTGAAACATAACTGAGCCAAAATTTAAAACAACCATCATTTTCAAGTATCCTGGATGCACAGATATAATATGCCCATACTTGATTACATGCTGACATTTGTCAGGATTACTAAAAGTCATTTGCATCTAGTGCCAAGTAAAACATCTGGGGGTAGGGCTCAAAAACTTCCCTTTTTATTTATCAGAAAGTTTTATCTGCAATTAATTAAGGAAGCAAAACTCTATTAAAGATAGGAGAAGGATTTGTTTATTTTTCTATGTGTTTGCCTGTAACCTAGATACTTCTTTTCTACAGCTTCTCCACTCTAAGTGTCTGTTTCTTCACTTACACTCACATTCCTGTACACATAAATTATAGTTACCTAGGTAGGAAAGTAAACTCAAGTTAATGTAACAAAGGCAGTTTTGATATAATTTTCCAAATGCTCTGCAGAATTTGAATTTTATGACAACCCAGGAATGTGTCGTAAATCTTTCCTAATTTCTTATTCCTATTTGTAAAATTAAACTATTTTAAAAAATCTATGGTTTGTTCACTTTTTTTTTTTTTTGGTGCATGTTATCAGGTTTGTACAACATGGCAATTAGACATTTCTATACCTCATGAAGTGATCATCCTGATAAATCTAGTACACATCTGACACGATACGTAGTTATTACAATATTATTGACTATATTTCTGATGCTGTATTTTATATCCCCCTGATTATTTTTATAACTCACAGTTTATACTTTATCTCTTTCAACTCTTTCACCCATCCCCAAACTCCCTTCCTATCTGGTGACCAAAAATTTGTTCTCTGTATCTCTGAGTTTGTTTTTGTTTTGTTTGTACATTTATTTATTTATTTACTTACTTACTTACTTATTTATTTATTTGTTTGTTTGTTTATTTATTTCATATAAAAGTAAAATTGTATGGTATTTGTCTTTCTCCATCTGATTTATTTCACTTAGCATAATACCTCTAGATACATTCATGTTGTCACAAATGGTAAGATTTCATTATTTTTTATGGCTGAGTAATATTCCATTGAGTATATGTACCACTCTTCTTAATCCATTCATCTATCGATCGACACTTAGGTTGCTTTCATATCTTGGCTATTGTAAATAATGCTGCAATGAACTTAGGGGTGCATATGTCTTCTCAAATTAGTGTTTTGGATTTTTTTGGATAAGTACTTAGAAGTGAAATTGCTGAGTCATAAGGTATTTTTCCTTCCTTCTTTCTTTCTTTCTTCCTTTATTTATTAAATTTTTTTAATTGAACAAATCAATTAAATTTTCCCCCCATCTTCCTCCTACCCTCCCCCTTTCCCTCTACCCATTGGTAACCACTAGTCCATTGTCCATGTCTATGAGTCCCTGTTAGTCTTGTTCATTTGTTGCTTTTAGGTTTATATCTCACATATAAGTGATATCATGTGATTTTCAACTTTTTCTGTCTGGCTTATTTCACTTAGCATGATTATCTCAAGGTCCATCCATGTTGTTGCAAATGGCAGTATTTCATCTCTCCTTATGGCTGAGTAATATTCTATTGTACCACTGCTTCTTTAGCCAATCATTTATCGTAGGACAATTCGGTTGCTTCCATGTCTTGGCCACTGTGAATAATGCTGCTATGAACATCAGTGTGCATATATCTTTTTGGATATGAGTTTTCAAGTCTTTGGGATAAAGACCCAGTAGAAAGATTGCTGGATCACATATGGTAGATCAATTCTTAGTTTTTTGAGGAAACTCCATACTGTTTTCCATAGCGGCTGTACCAATTTTCAGTCCCACCAGCAGTGTATGAGGGATATTATTTCTTCACATCCTCTCCAACATTTGTTATTACAAGTAATAACAAATTAGCTGATTATAGCTATTCAAGTAATAACAAAATAGCTGATTATAGCTATTCTAACAGGTGCGAGATGGTATGTCATTGTGGTTTCGATTTACAGTTTCATAATGACTAACGATGGTGAGCATCTTTTCACATATTCATTGGCCATTTGTATGTCTTCTAGAGAGAAGTGTCTGTTCAGATCCTCTGCCCATTTTTTGATCAGACCATTTTTTTGTAGTTGTTATTGAGTTGTATGAGGTTTTTTTATATTTTGGATATTAGATCCTTATCAGAGGTGTTGCTTGCAAATATATTTTCCCATTTGGCTGGTTATCTCTTTACCTCGTTGACGGTTTCTTTTGCTGAGCAGAAGCGTTGTAGTTTGATGTGGTCTCATTCATTTATTTTAGCTTTTACTTCCCTTGCCATTGAGGTCAAATTCATAAAATCCTCTTTAAGTCCAAGGTCTTTGAGTTTAATCACTGTTTTCTTCTACGCATTTTATTGTTTCAGGTCTTATATTCAGATCCTTAATGCATTTTGAGTTAATTTTGGTGTGTGGTTATAGACAACAGTCTAGTTTCATTCTTTTGCATGTGGCTTTCCAGTTTTCCCAACACCATTTATTGAAGAGGCTTTCCTTTCTCCACAGCATGTTTTTGGCTTTTTTGCCAAGAAACTTTTGCCCATATAAATATGGATTTACTTCTGGACTCTCGATTCTGTTCCACTGATCTGTGTGACTGTTTTGCTGCCAATACCATGCCTTTTTGATTACTGTCACTTTGTAATATAATTTGAAGTCAGACAGAGTGATGCCTCCAGCCTCATTCTTTTTTCTCAAGATGGCTTTAGCAATTCAGGGTCTTTTGTGCTTCCATACAAATCCGATGATTTTTTGTTCCATTTCTTTAAAAAATGCCAATGGGATTTTGATGGGAATTGCATTAAATCTGTATTATGCTTTAAATAATAAGGTCATTTTAACTATGTTGGTTCTTCCAGTCCAAGAATACGGAATATCTTTTCATTTCTTTGTATCTTCCTCAATTTCTTTTAACAGGATCTTATAGTTTTTATTATATAGGTCCTTCACATGTTTTGTTAGACTTATTCCCAGGTATTTTATTGTTTTTGTTGCAATTGCAAAAGGAATTATTTTTTCCACTTCTTTTCCTGATACTTCATTATTAGAGTATAGGAATGCTATGGATTTTTGAACATTGATTTCGTAGCTACAAACTTTACCATATTTGCTTATTGTTTCTAGTAGTGTTCTTGTGGAGTCTTTAGGGTTTTCTATATAGAGAATCATGTCATCAGCAAACAGTGACAGTTTGACTTCTTCATTTCTGATTTGAATGCCTTTTACATTTTTCTCTTGCCTGAGAGCACTCACTAGGACCTCCAAAGTTATATTGAATAAGAGTGGCAATAGTGGACAGCCTTGCCTTCTTCCTGATCTTAGAAGGAAGGATTTTAATTTTTCACAATTAAATATAATGTTGGCTGAGGGTTTGTCATATGTGGCCTTTATTATGTTAAGGTACTTTCTTTTGATACCAATTTTGTTAAATGTTTTGATCATAAATGGGTGCTGTATCTTGTCGAAGGCTTTTTCTGCATCTATTGATATGATATTGCAATTCTTATTTTTTAATTTGTTTATGTGGTGTATCATATTAATCGATTTGCGTATGTTGAACCATCTCTGTGCCCTTGGGATGAAGCCTACTTGATCGT